>NC_092343.1:345732212-346036260 GCF_046630445.1 Rutidosis leptorrhynchoides
GTACAGAAATAAATCGATAAATATTTTCTTGAATCAATCCACGACCCAGTGTATACGTATCTCAGTATTGATTACAACTCAAACTATATATATATATTTTGGAATCAACCTCAATCCTGTATAGCTAACTCCAACATTCACATATAGAGTGTCTATGGTTGTTCCAAAATATATATAGATGTGTTGACATGATAGGTCGAAACATTGTATACGTGTCTATGGTATCTCAAGATTACATAATATACAATACAAGTTGATTAAGTTATGGTTGGAATAGATTTGTTACTAATTTTCACGTAGCTAAAATGAGAAAAATTATCCAATCTTGTTTTACCCATAACTTCTTCATTTTAAATCCGTTTTGAGTGAATCAAATTGCTATGGTTTCATATTGAACTCTATTTTATGAATCTAAACATAAAAAGTATAGGTTTATAGTCGGAAAAATAAGTTAGAAGTCGTTTTTGTAAAGGTAGTCATTTCAGTCGAAAGAACGACGTCTAGATGACCATTTTAGAAAACATATTTCCACTTTGAGTTTAACCATAATTTTTGGATATAGTTTCATGTTCATAATAAAAATCATTTTCTCAGAATAACAACTTTTAAATCAAAGTTTATCATAGTTTTTAATTAACTAACCCAAAACAGCCCGCTGTGTTACTACGACGGCGTAAATCCGGTTTTACGGTGTTTTTCGTGTTTCCAGGTTTTAAATCATTAAGTTAGCATATCATATAGATATAGAACATGTGTGTAGTTAATTTTAAAAGTCAAGTTAGAAGGATTAACTTTTGTTTGCGAACAAGTTTAGAGTTAACTAAACTATGTTCTAATGATTACGAGTTTAAACCTTCGAATAAGATAGTTTTATATATATGAATCGAATGATGTTATGAACATCATTACTACCTCAAGTATAGTAGGTAAACCTACTGGAAGTGACAAGAAATGATCTAGCTTCAAAGGATCTTGGATGGCTTGAAAGTTCTTGAAGTAGGATCATGACACAAAAACAAGTTCAAGTAAGATTTTTACTCGAATTAAGATAGTTTATAGTTATAGAAATTGAATCAAAGTTTGAATATGAATATTACCTTGAATAAGAAAGATAACCTACTGTATATAACAAAGGTTTCTTGATCTTAGATGATTACTTGGAATGGATTAGAAAGCTTGGAAGTAAATTAGTAAACTTGAAGGGATTTTTGAAGTGTTCTTGAAGTGTTCTTCCTATGATGATTATAGCTTGATTCTTGAAGTGATTTTTGATGAAGATGATGATTAACTACTAGAAGAATACGTTCATAATAGTGTGTGTGTGTTGAGAGAGAATTAGAAAGAGAATTGGAAGTGAAATGGAGTGAATGATGAGTGGTAATTGGTGAGTGGGGTTAAAAGGAGTTCTAGTTAGTTGACTAGCTCATGGTAGAAGTTAAAATTGATTAGTCATACATGACATAATCAAGAGTGGAATTCCATGCTAATTCCTATGGGTATATACTCATAGTAAGTACGTTTTGAAGCTGTGTATAATACGGGTAAGAATACGACTAGAATTCTTGATGAAAGAAAAGAATGGAAAAGTAACTGTAACCATTTTCGTTAAGTATGAGTGTTTTGATATATGTCTTGAAGTGTTCCAAAAGTATTTTAATACATCTAAATACACTACATGTATATGCATTTTAACTGAGTCGTTAAGTCATCGTTAGTCGTTACATGTAAGTGTTGTTTTGAAACCTTTAAGTTAACGATCTCAATTAATGTTGTTAACCCATTGTTTATTATATCTAATGAGATGTTAAATTATTATATTATCATGATATTATGATATATTAATATATCTTAATATGATATATATACATTTAAATGTCGTTACAACGATAATCGTTACATATATGTCTCGTTTCGAAATCCTTATGTTAGTAGTCTTGTTTATATGTATATAACTCATTGTTAATATACTTATGGAGATACTTACTTATCATAATCTCATGTTAACCATATGTATATCCATATATATATCGTCATGTCGTTTTTACAAGTTTTAACGTTCGTGAATCGCCGGTCAACTTGGGTGGTCAATTGTCTATATGAAACATATTTCAATTAATCAAGTCTTAACAAGTTTGATTGCTTAACATGTTGGAAACATTTAATCATGTAAATATCAATCTAAATTAATATATATAAACATGGAAAAGTTCAGGTCACTCCAGTACCTACCCGTTAAATAAACTTCGTCCCGAAATTTTAAGCTGTTGAAGGTGTTGACGAATCTTCTGGAAATAGATACGGGTATTTCTTCTTCATCTGATCTTCACGCTCCCAGGTGAACTCAAGTCCTCTACGAGCATTCCATTGAACCTTAACAATTGGTATCTTGTTTTGCTTAAGTCTTTTAACCTCACGATCCATTATTTCGACGGGTTCTTCGATGAATTGGAGTTTTTCATTGATTTGGATTTCATCTAACGGAATAGTGAGATCTTCTTTAGCAAAACATTTCTTCAAATTCGAGACGTGGAAAGTGTTATGTACAGCCGCGAGTTGTTGAGGTAACTCAAGTCGGTAAGCTACTGGTCCGACACGATCAATAATCTTGAATGGTCCAATATACCTTGGATATAATTTCCCTCGTTTACCAAATCGAACAACGCCTTTCCAAGGTGCAACTTTAAGCATGACCATCTCTCCAATTTCAAATTCTATATCTTTTCTTTTAATGCCAGCGTAGCTCTTTTGTCGACTTTGGGCGGTTTTCAACCGTTGTTGAATTTGGATGATCTTCTCGGTAGTTTCTTGTATAATCTCCGGACCCGTAATCTGTCTATCCCCCACTTCACTCCAACAAATCGGAGACCTGCACTTTCTACCATAAAGTGCTTCAAACGGCGCCATCTCAATGCTTGAATGGTAGCTGTTGTTGTAGGAAAATTCTGCTAATGGTAGATGTCGATCCCAACTGTTTCTGAAATCAATAACACATGCTCGTAGCATGTCTTCAAGCGTTTGTATCGTCCTTTCGCTCTGCCCATCAGTTTGTGGATGATAGGCAGTACTCATGTCTAGACGAGTTCCTAATGCTTGCTGTAATGTCTGCCAGAATCTTGAAATAAATCTGCCATCCCTATCAGAGATAATAGAGATTGGTATTCCATGTCTGGAGACGACTTCCTTCAAATACAGTCGTGCTAACTTCTCCATCTTGTCATCTTCTCTTATTGGCAGGAAATGTGCTGATTTGGTGAGACGATCAACTATTACCCAAATAGTATCAAAACCACTTGCAGTCCTTGGCAATTTAGTGATGAAATCCATGGTAATGTTTTCCCATTTCCATTCCGGGATTTCGGGTTGTTGAAGTAGACCTGATGGTTTCTGATGCTCAGCTTTGACTTTAGAACACGTCAAACATTCTCCTACGTATTTAGCAACATCGGCTTTCATACCCGGCCACCAAAAATATTTCCTGAGATCCTTGTACATCTTCCCCGTTCCAGGATGTATTGAGTATCTGGTTTTATGAGCTTCTCTAAGTACCATTTCTCTCATATCTCCAAATTTTGGTACCCAAATCCTTTCAGCCCTATAGCGGGTTCCGTCTTTCCGAATATTAATATGTTTCTCCGATCCTTTGGGTATTTCATCCTTTAAATTTCCCTCTTTTAAAACTCCTTGTTGCGCCTCCTTTATTTGAGTAGTAAGGTTATTATAAATCATTATAATCATAGATTTTACTCTAATGGGTTCTCTGTCCTTCCTGCTCAAGGCATCGGCTACCACATTTGCCTTCCCCTAGTGGTAACGAATCTCAAAGTCGTAATCATTCAATAATTCAATCCACCTACGCTGCCTCATATTCAGTTGTTTCTGATTAAATATGTATTGAAGACTTTTGTGGTCGGTATATATAATACTTTTGACCCCATATAAGTAGTTCCTCCAAGTCTTTAACGCAAAAACAACCGCGCCTAATTCCAAATCATGCGTCGTATAATTTTGTTCGTGAATCTTCAATTGTCTAGACGCATAAGCAATCACCTTCGTTCGTTGCATTAATACACAACCGAGACCTTGCTTTGATGCGTCACAATAAATCACAAAATCATCAATCCCTTCAGGCAATGACAATATAGGTGCCGTAGTTAGCTTTTTCTTCAATAACTGAAACGCTTTCTCTTGTTCATCATTCCATTCAAATTTCTTCCCTTTATGCGTTAATGCAGTCAAGGGTTTTGCTATTCTGGAAAAGTCTTGGATGAACCTTCTGTAGTAACCAGCTAGTCCTAAAAACTGGCGTATGTGTTTCGGAGTTTTCGGGGTTTCCCACTTTTCAACAGTTTCTATCTTTGCCGGATCCACCTTAATACCTTCTTTGTTCACTATGTGACCGAGGAATTGAACTTCTTCCAACCAAAATGCACACTTTGAAAACTTAGCGTACAATTCTTCCTTCCTCAATACTTCTAACACCTTTCTCAAATGTTCACCGTGTTCTTGGTCATTCTTTGAGTAAATAAGTATGTCATCAATGAAAATAATGACAAACTTGTCAAGGTATGGTCCATACACTCGGTTCATAAGGTCCATGAACACAGCTGGTGCATTAGTTAAACCAAACGGCATGACCATAAACTCGTAATGACCGTAACGTGTTCTGAAAGCAGTCTTTGGAATATCATCTTCTTTCACCCGCATTTGATGATACCCAGAACGTAAGTCAATCTTCGAATAAACAGACGAGCCTTGTAGTTGATCAAATAAGTCGTCGATTCTCGGTAGTGGGTAGCGGTTCTTGATGGTAAGTTTGTTCAACTCTCGGTAGTCGATACACAACCTGAATGTACCATCTTTCTTCTTGACAAACAAAACAGGAGCTCCCCACGGTGATGTGCTTGGTCGAATGAAACCACGCTCTAAAAGTTCTTGTAATTGGCTTTGCAGTTCTTTCATCTCGCTGGGTGCGAGTCTGTAAGGAGCACGAGCTATTGGTGCAGCTCCTGGTACAAGATCTATTTGAAATTCAACGGATCGCTGTGGGGGTAATCCCGGTAATTCTTTTGGAAATACATCGGGAAATTCTTTTGCAATGGGAACATCATTGATGCTCTTTTCTTCAGTTTGTACTTTCTCGATGTGTGCTAGAACATCATAGCAACCTTTTCTTATTAGTTTTTGTGCCTTCAAATTACTAATAATATGTAGCTTCGTGTTGCCCTTTTCTCCGTACACCATTAAGGGTTTTCCTTTTTCTCGTATAATGCGAATTTCATTTTTGTAACAAACGATCTCTGCTTTCACTTCTTTCAACCAGTCCATACCGATTATCACATCAAAACTTCCTAACTCTACTGGTATCAAATCAATCTTAAATGTTTCGCTAACCAATTTAATTTCTCGATTCCGACATATATTATCTGCTGAAATTAATTTACCATTTGCTAATTCGAGTAAAAATTTACTATCCAAAGGCGTCAATGGACAACTTAATTTAGCACAAAAATCTCTACTCATATAGCTTCTATCCGCACCCGAATCAAATAAAACGTAAGCAGATTTATTGTCAATAAGAAACGTACCCGTAACAAGCTCCGGGTCTTCCTGTGCCTCTGCCGCATTAATATTGAAAACTCTTCCGCGGCCTTGTCCATTCGTGTTCTCCTGGTTCGGGCAATTTCTAATAATGTGGCCCGGTTTTCCACATTTATAACAAACTACATTGGCATAACTTGCTCCGACACTACTTGCTCCGCCATTACTCGTTCCGACACCATTTGTTCCTTTCGTTCTATTAACCCCTGGTCCGTAGACCTCACACTTCGCCGCGCTATGACCATTTCTTTTACACTTGTTGCAAAATTTGGTGCAGAACCCCGAGTGATACTTTTCACACCTTTGGCATAGCTGCTTCTGATTGTTGTTGTTGTTGCGGTTATTATTGTTGTTGGGATGATTGTTGTAGTTGCTGTTGTTGTTGTTGTTGTTGTTGTTGGGCCGTTTGTTGTAGTTGCGATTGATGTTGCGATTGTTGGGATAATTGTTGCGATTATTGTTGTAATTGCTGTTGTTGTTGTATTGGTGATTCTTATCACCGTTTTCCTCCCACTTTCTTTTGACTTGCTTCACATTGGCCTCTTCAGCAGTCTGTTCTTTAATTCTTTCTTCAATCTGGTTCACTAGTTTGTGAGCCATTCTACATGCCTGTTGTATGGAGGCGGGCTCGTGTGAACTTATATCTTCTTGGATTCTTTCCGGTAATCCTTTCACAAACGCGTCGATCTTCTCTTCCTCATCTTCGAATGCTCCCGAACACAATAGGCACAATTCTGTGAATCGTCTTTCGTACGTGGTAATATCAAATCCTTGGGTTCGTAACCCTCTAAGTTCTGTCTTGAGCTTATTGACCTCGGTTCTGGGACGGTACTTCTCGTTCATCAAGTGCTTGAATGCTGACCACGGTAGTGTGTACGCATCATCTTGTCCCACTTGCTCTAGATAGGTATTCCACCATGTTAACGCAGAACCTGTGAAGGTATGCGTAGCGTACTTCACTTTGTCCTCTTCAGTACACTTACTTATGGCAAACACCGATTCGACCTTCTCGGTCTACCGTTTCAATCCGATCGGTCATTCGGTTCCATCAAATTCCAAAGGTTTGCAGGCAGTGAATTCTTTGTAGGTGCATCCTACACGATTTCCTGTACTGCCAGATCCAAGGTTATTGTTGGTATGTAGCGCAGCCTATACTGCGGCTATGTTTGAAGCTAGAAAAGTACGGAATTCCTCTTCATTCATATTCACGGTGTGTCGAGTAGTCGGTGCCATTTCCTTCAAAATAGTCAAATGGAACAAGTTAATCATACAGAATATTAAGAGTAGTTAATAGTATTTCGTAGCATAATATGAACTCATTTATAAAAACTTTTTCTTCATATTAGCGTTTTATAAGTTTAAATTCGGGTAGTACCTACCCGTTAAGTTCATACTTAGTAGCTAATATACAATTCAACTACTACAATTCTATATGAAAAACTGATTGTAATAATATTTCGCGTTCAAACTTTTATACAATATTTTACAAACTTACAATACCGCTTATTTTACATAAAGCATGAAATATAGCACACAATAACTTTGATACAAGATAGTTGTGAAGATAATTCTAGCTAGTACACAAGTCGTTCAGCAAAGGCAATAAAGATACGTAATTCATACGTCCAGAAACAAGTCATGCATTCTGGTTTTACTAGGACTACTTCCCATCCTTGGTCTTGTGGAACATAACCGTTATGGCCGTTGATAAGACAGCGTGTTGCAATGTCGTCAAAGGGACGAGGGTTACGTAATGACCAACAGTCTCGTAATAACCTAAAAACCTCATTTCTTACCCCAATTACCGACTCCGTCACTTGTGGGAACGTTTTGTTTAATAGTTGTAGCCCGATGTTCTTGTTCTCACTTTGGTGAGAAGCGAACATTACTAACCCGTAAGCATAACATGCTTCTTTATGTTGCATGTTAGCCGCTTTTTCTAAATCACGAAGTCCTATATTCGGATATACTGAGTCAAAATAATTTCTTAACCCGTTGCGTAAAATAGCATTTGGGTTCCCCGCAATATATGCGTCAAAGTAAACACATCGTAACTTATGGATTTCCCAATGTGATATCCCCCATCTTTCGAACGAAAGCCTTTTATAAACCAAGGCATTCTTGGAACGTTCTTCGAATGTCTTACAAACTGATCTGGCCTTAAATAGTTGTGCCGAGGAATTCTGACCGACTCTAGACAAGATTTCATCAATCATGTCTCCGGGTAGGTCTCTTAAAATATTGGGTTGTCTATCCATTTTGTGTTTTTATACTGTAAAATAGACAAGAGTTAGATTCATAAAAAAAATACTTTAATACAAGCAATTTTTACATATATCATAAAGCATAAGCACACTATATTACATATATTACACCACACGAATACAACTATCTTATTCCGACTCGCTCGTTTCTTCTTGTTCGGTTTTGGTTCGTTTTGCCAAGTTTCTAGGGATATATGATGTTCCCCTAATACGAGCCGTCGTTGTCCACATTGGTTTAGAAAAACCTGGTGGTTTAGAGGTTTCCGGGTCATTGTTACAACTTAAGGACTTCGGGGGTTGACGATACATATAAAGTTCATCGGGGTTGGAATTAGATTTCTCTATTTTTATGCCCTTTCCTTTATTATTTTCTTTTGCCTTTTTAAATTCAGTTGGGGTAATTTCTATAACATCATCGGAATTCTCGTCGGAATCCGATTCATCGGAGAATTGGTAATCCTCCCAATATTTTGCTTCCTTGGCGGAAACACCATTGACCATAATTAACCTTGGTCGGTTGGTTGAGGATTCTCTTTTACTTAACCGTTTTATTATTTCCCCCACCGGTTCCGATTCTTCTTCCGGTTCCGATTCTTCTTCCGGTTCCGACTCTTCTTCCGGTTCCTCTTCGGGAACTTGTGAATCAGTCCACGAATCATTCCAATTTACATCTGACTCTTCATTATTATTAGGTGAGTCAATGGGACTTGTTCTAGAGGTAGACATCTATCACATAATATCAAACACGTTAAGAGATTAATATATCACATAATATTCATATGTTAAAAATATATAGTTTCCAACAAAAATGTTAAGCAATCATTTTTAAAGAAAACACGGTCGAAGTCCAGACTCACTAATGCATCCTAACAAACTCGATAAGACACACTAATGTAAATTTTCTGGTTCTCTAAGACCAACGCTCTGATACCAACTGAAATGTCCCGTTCTTATTGATTAAAAACGTTCCATATTAATTGATTTCGTTGCGAGGTTTTGACCTCTATATGAGACGTTTTTCAAAGACTGCATTCATTTTTAAAACAAACCATAACCTTTATTTCATAAATAAAGGTTTAAAAAGCTTTACGTAGATTATCAAATAATGATAATCTAAAATATCCTGTTTACACACGACCATTACATAATGGTTTACAATACAAATATGTTACATCGAAATCAGTTTCTTGAATGCAGTTTTTACACAATATCATACAAACATGGACTCCAAATCTTGTCCTTATTTTAGTATGCAACAGCGGAAGCTCTTAGTATTCACCTGAGAATAAACATGCTTTAAACGTCAACAAAAATGTTGGTGAGTTATAGGTTTAGCCTATATATATCAAATCGTAACAATAGACCACAAGATTTCATATTTCAATACACATCCCATACATAGAGATAAAAATCATTCATATGGTGAACACCTGGTAACCGACATTAACAAGATGCATATATATATAAGAATATCCCCATCATTCCGGGACACCCTTCGGATATGATATAAATTTCGAAGTACTAAAGCATCTGGTACTTTGGATGGGGTTTGTTAGGCCCAATAGATCTATCTTTAGGATTCGCGTCAATTAGGGTGTCTGTTCCCTAATTCTTAGATTACCAGACTTAATAAAAAGGGGCATATTCGATTTCGATAATTCAACCATAGAATGTAGTTTCACGTACTTGTGTCTATTTTGTAAATCATTTATAAAACCTGCATGTATTCTCATCCCAAAAATATTAGATTTTAAAAGTGGGACTATAACTCACTTTCACAGATTTTTACTTCGTCGGGAAGTAAGACTTGGCCACTGGTTGATTCACGAACCTATAACAATATATACATATATATCAAAGTATGTTTAAAATATATTTACAACACTTTTAATATATTTTGATGTTTTAAGTTTATTAAGTCAGCTGTCCTCGTTAGTAACCTACAACTAGTTGTCCACAGTTAGATGTACAGAAATAAATCGATAAATATTATCTTGAATCAATCCACGACCCAGTGTATACGTATCTCAGTATTGATCACAACTCAAACTATATATATTTTGGAATCAACCTCAACCCTGTATAGCTAACTCCAACATTCACATATAGAGTGTCTATGGTTGTTCCAAAATATATATAGAAGTGTCGACATGATAGGTCGAAACATTGTATACGTGTCTATGGTATCTCAAGATTACATAATATACAATACAAGTTGATTAAGTTATGGTTGGAATAGATTTGTTACCAATTTTCACGTAGCTAAAATGAGAAAAATTATCCAATCTTGTTTTACCCATAACTTCTTCATTTTAAATCCGTTTTGAGTGAATCAAATTGCTATGGTTTCATATTGAACTCTATTTTATGAATCTAAATAGAAAAAGTATAGGTTTATAGTCAGAAAAATAAGTTACAAGTCGTTTTTGTAAAGGTAGTCATTTCAGTCGAAAGAACGACGTCTAGATGACCATTTTAGAAAACATACTTCCACTTTGAGTTTAACCATAATTTTTGGATATAGTTTCATGTCCATAATAAAAATCATTTTCTCAGAATAACAACTTTTAAATCAAAGTTTATCATAGTTTTTAATTAACTAACCCAAAACAGCCCGTGGTGTTACTACGACGGCGTAAATCCGGTTTTACGGTGTTTTTCGTGTTTCCAGGTTTTAAATCATTAAGTTAGCATATCATATAGATATAGAACATGTGTGTAGTTAATTTTAAAAGTCAAGTTAGAAGGATTAACTTTTGTTTGCGAACAAGTTTAGAATTAACTAAACTATTTTCTAATGATTACGAGTTTAAACCTTCGAATAAGATAGTTTTATATATATGAATCGAATGATATTATGAACATCATTACTACCTCAAGTTTAGTAGGTAAACCTACTGGAAGTGACAAGAAATGATCTAGCTTCAAAGGATCTTGGATGGCTTGAAAGTTCTTGAAGTAGGATCATGACACAAAAACAAGTTCAAGTAAGATTTTTACTCGAATTAAGATAGTTTATAGTTATAGAAATTGAATCAAAGTTTGAATATGAATATTAACTTGAATAAGAAAGATAACCTACTGTATATAACAAAGGTTTCTTGATCTTAGATGATTACTTGGAATGGATTAGAAAGCTTGGATGTAAATTAGTAAACTTGAAGGGATTTTTGAAGTGTTCTTGAAGTGTTCTTCCTATGATAATTATAGCTTGATTCTTGAAGTGATTTTTGATGAAGATGATGATTAACTACTGGAAAAATACGTTCATAATAGTGTGTGTGTGTTGAAAGAGAATTAGAAAGAGAATTGGAAGTGAAATGGAGTGAATGATGAGTGGTAATTGGTGAGTGGGGTTAAAAGGAGTTCTAGTTAGTTGACTAGCTCATGGTAGAAGTTAAAATTGATTAGTCATACATGACATAATTAAGAGTGGAATCCCATGCTAGTTCCTATTGGTATATACTCATAGTAAGTACGTTTTGAAGCTGTGTATAATACGGGTAAGAATACGACTAGAATTCTTGATGAAAGAAAAGAATGGAAAAGTAACTGTAACCATTTTCGTTAAGTATGAGTTTTTTGATATATGTCTTGAAGTGTTCCAAAAGTATTTTAATACATCTAAATACACTACATGTATATGCATTTTAACTGAGTCGTTAAGTCATCGTTAGTCGTTACATGTAAGTGTTGTTTTGAAACTTTTAAGTTAACGATCTTAATTAATGTTGTTAACCCATTGTTTATTATATCTAATGAGATGTTAAATTATTATATTATCATGATATTATTGAAGGTATTTCGTATGCCCGAGAGACATATTAAATTAACGTGGCCACTATGTTATGATCCAAGTCGGGTCATACCCAATAACAAGCTAACCAACACTTTATATGTATTTATTTTAACGGTTGGATTGTTAAATAAATACACGACACTTGAACTTTAGAAAATCGGTTTTCTAAATTATAATCACTTGAGATAAATTATTTGGATAATTTATATATGATGTGGAATTAATTATTTATAGGTTTAAATAATTATGTTATGTTATATTTTATAAAATGGTTTATAAAATTATTGCAAGTAACAAATACATTTTATTTTATACAAGTTTTATAAAACTTGTAACAAGTTTTATAAAATATTCTTGTTATAAAATTTAAACATAATGGGCAGATTTTTTATGTCTCCAAGACACCCCATGCTTGGTCTCATTTGTTACTTTTAAGACTACAAAGTCCAAAGATGCATGCATAACTCATATACCAAAGTTTGAATCATTCTTGCAAGTGAGACTACACTTCTAAGCTTGAAAAAAAAACTGCATTTTCCAGCCCATCTACTGTCCAAAAACCGTGGGTCTAAGAGACCCTAAAGAAGGTTCTAAGTTTTTTTTTCAAGCTTAATTCAAGTGTCATTTAATTCCTAACCAAAGTCAAGGGTGTTGGGATTATTGCTTGGGGTATTACTTGCTTGAGGCTTCAAGTTAGAAGCTCCATATTCATTCATATTCATCATCATTAGCTGCTGTCCCTGGTCGAGATTTTCAGCAAATTACAAAGGGTTTCAAGCTTGCTAGATAAGGTAGTTAAGGTTCTAAGGTCTAGCTAACTTAAAGCGTGTTGTTGGTGCATCAAAGGCTTGAAGTTCCACATAATTGTTCATCATCTTATACGCATTTTGGACAGCCCTTAAACTTGTTTTAAGGAGGTATATAACTCTCCCTTTCTTGTTAATTTGTAAGTATATATTCACAACTTGATCCTATTGGGATTTAGCTTTAATTGACTTAAAGTTCAACAAGTAAAATTTGATAATTACACGCTTCCGTTTATTAAGATTCTTAAAAGGTTTTAAGACTTCTCAAACTTGTTAAATCCCAACAATGGTATCTAGAGCCGAGGTTGTTGAAATATGCTTCGTAATGTTGTTTTAAACCCACTATATTTGCAATCTATGAACATGCATGAATGTAGATTGCAAAAATCAATGGGTTTGGGTGGGTTTATGTGTTAGGCCGAATTGTTTGGGTTCCAAAAGTGGGTTTTGGGCTCTTTCATTTGGTCATATTTGGTTGCATGTTCATGTTCACAATCATAGCCTTGACCTTGTGTTGAATGCATGTTATGGTTGTATGTTTGGTTAATTTGTAATATTCATTTGGTATGTAATATTAATTCATTCAATTGGATGTAATATTTATTTTGGCTATGTAATTTGTTTTGCATTTGGTATGTTAAATAGAATAGGTTGTATTTTCATTTTCTAGATAAAAATGTATTAGGATACATATTTTGTAAAATGAAGATACAAGATGATGAAGACTTGAAGAACACAAGGAACATATGGATGCAAGGTTAAGTGGGAGATTTGAAATCTCCTACTTTGTATTATTACCCCTTAACCCGGTAACATTTGTTTTCGGCTAAACAAATGTCCACCAAAATGGCTAGATTGTGAACATACTTGTTTTGCATGTGTGGTTGTTTGTTTGTTTATTGTATTGTATGTTTGGTTGATACAATTAATCACAAGATAACAACAAGCAAAACGACAATTTAATTGGTTAAATTAGACGTATTAATAACATGCAAGGCGACAATTTAATTGGTTAAATTAAAAGCAACTAAAGACCTTAATAAATGGTTATTAAGAACAAGAAAAGGATCACATATATATAAAATGGTTTATATCAAGTAATTGGCAAATTACAAGACTTGAAAATGGATTTCAAATGAACCATACACTAAATGCATGTTGGTATATGGCATAAATGTTTTCTTAAACTAGAATTAACGAAAACTTAAAATCCCTTAATCGACAAGGTAAACAAGTTTAACGCCATCCTTTTGTGGGACACTTAAACATATTAGGGAACTCATGATGGGATAAAGGTCACCTAACCATCATGAACTAACTAATATGGTTAAGGTAAAATTCGCATGCTTGTGGGATAAAGGTCACCTAACCACTTGTATGTTAATTTTACATGTTTACACAAGTAGGACGACTTGATTTGGGAATCATGAACTTAGGGTCACCGAAGCATGAGGAACAAATAGGCGTTGATGGGATAAATATGCCATGCAAAAGGATTGCATGATCCCATAATTTAGAAGTTGCAAAAGGATTGCAATTGTCAGATAAATGACTACCTAGCTAAATCAAATAACGGGATAAAGGTCACCTAACCGAAATTTGATTTACCGTTGGATTCTAATATTTAATAAAACAATTATATATAAAAGGGTATTATTTATTAAATTTAAAATCGATACTTAAATGAACTTTGTTAATTTTGTAGATGGCCGCAAATAACAACAACATGCAAAATGCACCACTTAACCTAAACAACCTATCATTAAGGTCTCTCCTCGAGAAAGACAAACTCAACCATACGAACTTTATGGATTGGTTCCGCAATCTTAGAATTGTCCTCAAACTTGAGGATAAGGCGTATGTGTTGGAAGACCCCATTCCCGATCAACCCGACGAGGATGATACGGAAGGCATGGCTTATTGGGATAAGTATTGCGCCGATTCAGTGCAAGTCGCTTGCCTAATGCTTGGGACTATGATACCCGAACTCCAAAAGGATTTCGAACATCATAGTGCATATGACATGATTACGCAATTGAAGGAGATGTTCCTTCAACAAGCACGTGTCGAGCGCTTCGAAACGGTTCGAGCGTTACATGCATGTCGTATGGATGACACCCAATCCGTATCCTCTTATGTCCTCAAAATGAAAAGCCTTATTGATCGCGCAAACCGCCTTAATCTCAACATATCTAATGAGCTAGCCACTGATCTTATCCTAAACTCCCTGTCAAAGAGGTTTGACCAATTTGTAATTAATTACAATATGAATGGGATGGATAAGAGCATTGGTGAACTTCATGGCATGTTAAGGACGGCCGAAACTAGCATGGGTAAGAGGGCTTCACCCGTGCTAATGATCAATGATGGTGGGTCCAAAGGTAACAACACCTCTAAGCCAAAGGCGGCTAAGAGGAAAGGACCCGCCCATCAAGGCAAGGGAAAGGGGAGGATGGTTACCCCAACCAAAAACAAGAACAAGAAGCAAAAGGTTGCCGGACAAGCAAACCCCAAGGAAGACCCATGTTTCGGTTGCGGTGAAATGGGTCACTGGAAACGAAACTGCCCTGTCTACCTTAAGGAGTTGAAGGAAAAGAGGGATGCGGGGCAAACCTCAGGTAATATATATATGGTATATATAGAGCTTAGTATTACTTCTTCTAATACATGGGTATTAGACACTGGATGTGGAACTCACATTTGCAATTCTTTGCAGGGGTTCAAAAGAAGTAGCAAGCAAACGGGAACATCAAGTCTCTTTATAGGTAATGGAGCCAAAGTGCAAGTGAAGGCTCAAGGAGACTTTGTATTAAAACTTCCAAGTGGTTTGGAACTTATTTTGAACAATGTTTTGTATGCACCGGATTTATGTCGAAACATTATTTCAGTTTCCCGTTTAAAACAATGTGGTTTTTATCTTAATTTTGTTAATGATGATATCCACGTTTATTTAGATAATGTATTTTATTTTAAGGCTTCGCCTTAAAATGGAATTTATGAATTGGTTCATGATGACACATCATCTAGTAGCTCAATATACCATACTAGCACCAAAAAACTCAAAAGGGATTTGAGTGATTCGTACTTATGGCATTGTCGCCTTGGTCACATAAACAAGAATCGAATGCATACACTCCAAAAGAATGGCCTTTTGAAATCAAATGAACTAGACTCGTTTGATGTATGTGAATCTTGTTTACAAGGCAAAATGACTAAAGCACCTTTCAAAGGGACCTACGAAAGTGCTAAGGACTTATTGGGATTAATACATTCGGATGTATGTGGACCCTTTAAGCCCATAGCTAGGAATGGTGAATGATACTTCGTTACTTTCATTGATGACTTCAGTCGTTTCGGATATGTCTACTTGTTAAGACATAAGGACGAAACTTTTGAAGCATTCAAAGAGTATCAAAAAGAAGTACAAAATCAACTCAATAAGACAATTAAGGTACTTCGAACCGATAGAGGAGGTGAATACCTAAGCGATGCCTTCCAAGATCATCTTAGAAGTTGTGGGATTATCTCGCAACTTACTCCACCCGGGATACCACAGCTTAATGGTGTGTCTGAAAGGAGGAACCGAACCCTAATGGATATGGTTCGATCTATGATGGCTAGAAGCTCGCTACCTCTATCATTCTGGGGTTATTGTCTATGCTCAGCGGCTCGTATTTTAAATATGGCCCCAACCAAGAAAGTGGAACGAACACCTCATGAGATGTGGTTTGGAAAACCTCCATCTCTATCATACTTAAAGGTATGGGGATGTGAAACTTACCCTAAGTGTTACGTCCCTAATAAGTTGAATGCTCGATCCACGAAGTGTATCTTCATAGGATATCCCAAGGATGATATGGGATACTATTTCTATGATCCTTCCGAGCAGAATGTATTTGTTGCTCGGAAGGCTGAATTCCTTGAAACTAAGTTCCTAATGGAAGGCAAAAGTGAAAGGAAGATAGATCTTGAAGAGGTCCAAGATCAAGTAGATGATACACAATTGGCTGACACTAGCACTCAACATGAAAATATTGAGAGTGATCAGATGGATGATCAAAATACACAATACGTTCGCAGATCTGGTAGGATTAGTAATCCTCCTGAGAGATATGGGTTTCTCATGGATGGTTGCTATGTGGTTGATTTGGATGAACCAATAAACTACCAAGATGCTTTATCAAGGATTGATAAAGATAAATGGCAGGAAGCCATGAACGCTGAGATGCAATCCATGTATGACAACCAAGTTTGGGAACTTGTTGCGCAACCTCCTGGCTCTAGGCTAGTTGATTGTAAATGGCTGTTCAAAATGAAAACCGACATACATGGAAACTTGGATACATATAAAGCTAGACTTGTAGCAAAAGGTTTCACTCAAACTCAAGGGGTTGACTATGATGAAACTTTTTTGCCTGTGGCGATGCTAAAGTCTATTAGGATATTACTTGCCATTGCTGCTCATTATGATTATGAAATATGGCAGATGGATGTCAAGACCGCTTTCCTAAACGGACATCTTGAGGAAGATGTCTATATGGTTCAGCCTGAGGGTTTTGTTGATCCGAAATATCCTAAAAAGGTATGCAAGTTAAAGAAGTCAATCTACGGATTGAAACAAGCATCTAGAATGTGGAATCATCGTTTTATTGAGGAGGCCAAGAAATTTGGCTTCATTAAAAATGGTGATGAAGCTTGTGTATACAAGAAAGCTAGTGGGAGCACTATCATGTTCCTTGTACTATATGTGGATGATATATTGTTATTTGGAAATGATATTCCGGCAATTCAAGGTGTTAAAACTTGGTTAAGCAAATGCTTCTCCATTAAGGATCTTGGAGAAGCACAATACGTTTTGGGGATTGGGATCTACAGGGATAGATCCAAGAAACTGATAGGTTTAAATCAAAGTGCATACATTGAAAAGATCTTGAAAAGGTTCAAGATGGAGAACTCTAAGAAAGGTTTGGTACCTATTCAAAAGGGAACACTTCTCAGTTCATCTCAGTGCCCCACCACGAAAGATGAACAGGAGAGAATGAAAAAAGTCCCATATGCTTCTGCCATTGGGTCAATCATGTATGCAATGATATGCACTAGACCGGATGTGTCATGCGCTCTTAGCCTGACAAGTAGATACCAGAATAACCCAGGAAACAGTCATTGGATTGCTGTTAAAAGTATATTGAAATACCTTAGGAGGACTAAGGATATGTTTCTGATATATGGGTCTGGTGAGGAGGAACTCGCTGTAAAGGGTTACGTAGACGCGAGTTTCCAAACTGATCGAGATGATTCTCGATCACAATCCGGTTATGTCTTCACATTAAATGGAGGTGCGGTCTCTTGGAAGAGTTCAAAACAGGATGTTGTTGCTCTATCCACTACAGAGTCAGAGTACATCGCCGCATCATTGGCAGCTCAGGAAGCTGCATGGATGAAGAAATTCATCGACGACTTAGGAGTAGTCCCTTCCATTCAGGACCCTCTTGAGATCTTTTGTGACAACGAGGGTGCGATTGCTCAAATCAAGGAACCTCGTGCTCATCAAAAGACCCGTCACATTGAGCGGAGATTCAACTACATAAGGGATGAAGTTGAAAAGGGAAAGATATGTATTCGCAAAGTTCACACAGATCTTAATATAGCGGATCCTCTCACGAAGCTCTTACATGGATCAAAACATGCCGGACATGTTTGTGCATTAGGGCTTCGATATTCTAGTGATTGGTAATGATCTGTTTTAAGTATTGTAACGGAACGAAATTGTTCAAACTCACTAATATAATTATGGTATTAATTTATTTTGAGTTATGTTCCTATTTTGCATATTTTATCCATGAATAAGTAATTATTCTAAATTCCGTAGTCGATCACGTTTGCGGGAGCAAATGTGAGGTTTACACTATTATGAACTCGGATTGGTATACATTCACGGGATGAATGTGGTGCAAGGTTGCAACCAAGGTTCATAGATATTTTTGGGATACAAATATTGGAAGACCCGCCCTCAAGACTTACTAAATGGAGCCTTTGTGGTTGATCACATGTAATCTTGAGTAAAGGCGAATATCATTGTATCCTCTGACCTGAGATACATATTGGGTTCGGACATTCACTAAGTATTGTGCCTTGATTCTTTCCTTCACTATTCTGAAATATGGTAGTTCATAAGGAAGAGCTCAGGTATAATGCATAGCATATGTCTAGGACATATGTAGTCAAGATGGAATTTGTCCCTCTTATTCGTTGAGAGTCAGATGTCTAAGGCCTGATAAAGTTAAATCTAAAAGAGAGTGATCACTCTGTATCTCTTGGATTTAACATGACATCTAGGACGAAAGGATGTGATGAAAGATTCACCTATTCATATTCGAGATGGGAACTCGAAAGGGATGATGTTATTGAATGGCAAAAGTCATAACATATTGGGGGTGATGGACGGTCGTTAGGTGGTATCCATCACTTGCATTAATTTCTTATGTTTCTCGTGCAAGTGAGAGATTGAAGGTATTTCGTATGCCCGAGAGACATATTAAATTAACGTGGCCACTATGTTATGATCCAAGTCGGGTCATACCCAATAACAAGCTAACCAACACTTTATATGTATTTATTTTAACGGTTGGATTGTTAAATAAATACGCGACACTTGAACTTTAGAAAATCGGTTTTCTAAATTATAATCACTTGAGATAAATTATTTGGATAATTTATATATGATGTGGAATTAATTATTTATAGGTTTAAATAATTATGTTATGTTATATTTTATAAAATGGTTTATAAAATTATTGCAAGTAACAAATACATTTTATTTTATACAAGTTTTATAAAACTTGTAACAAGTTTTATAAAATATTCTTGTTATAAAATTTAAACATAATGGGCAGATTTTTTGTGTCTCCAAGACACCCCATGCCTGGTCTCATTTGTTACTTTTAAGACTACAAAGTCCAAAGATGCATGCATAACTCATATACCAAAGTTTGAATCATTCTTGCAAGTGAGACTACACTTCTAAGCTTGAAAAAAAAACTGCATTTTCCAGCCCATCTGCTGTCCAAAAACCGTGGGTCTAAGAGACCCTAAAGAAGGTTCTAAGTTTTTTTTTTCAAGCTTAATTCAAGTGTCATTTAATTCCTAACCAAAGTCAAGGGTGTTGGGATTATTGCTTGGGGTATTACTTGCTTGAGGCTTCAAGTTAGAAGCTCCATATTCATTCATATTCATCATCATTAGCTGCTGTCCCTGGTCGAGATTTTCATAAAATTACAAAGGGTTTCAAGCTTGCTAGATAAGGTAGTTAAGGTTCTAAGGTCTAGCTAACTTAAAGCGTGTTGTTGGTGCATCAAAGGCTTGAAGTTCCACATAATTGTTCATCATCTTATACGCATTTTGGACAGCCCTTAAACTTGTTTTAAGGAGGTATATAACTCTCCCTTTCTTGTTAATTTGTAAGTATATATTCACAACTTGATCCTATTGGGATTTAGCTTTAATTGACTTAAAGTTCAACAAGTAAAATTTGATAATTACACGCTTTCGTTTATTAAGATTCTTAAAAGGTTTTAAGACTTCTCAAACTTGTTAAATCCCAACAATTATGATATATTAATATATCTTAATATGATATATATACATTTAAATGTCGTTACAACGATAATCGTTACATATATGTCTCGTTTCGAAATCCTTAAGTTAGTAGTCTTGTTTATATGTATATAACTCATTGTTAATATACTTATGGAGATACTTACTTATCATAATCTCATGTTAACCATATGTATATCCATATATATATCGTCATGTCATTTTTACAAGTTTTAACGTTCGTGAATCCGGTCAACTTGGGTGGTCAATTATCTATATGAAACATATTTCAATTAATCAAGTCTTAACAAGTTTGATTGCTTAACATGTTGGAAACATTTAATCATGTAAATATCAATCTCAATTAATATATATAAACATGGAAAAGTTTGGGTCACTACAACTGAATCTGCTACAGTATAGAATCTGTACCGAATCTGCTACAGTACCAAATCAGATACCGAATCTGACATTTGTGTTAGATTGTTGTGATTTTTCATCCTAGATTTGTGTAATACCAAATCTTTACGTAATCTACCTCATTTTCAAGATGTCTACTCAAGATACTTTGATCATTGGATCAGATTTCCGTCCTCCAGTGTTGTTTGATGGCAAGTACACTTAGTAGCTTCACCGTATCTGTGACGCCCCGTACTAAATCATATGTACAGACCATCATCAACAGGATCATTACAAGGTTAAGTACTATATGCGTTTTCAAAACAGAGTTTGCATTCATTAATAAAAGTGACGTCACAACATACGTCAATTGTTTTACAAATCAAAGTATGCTTCACTAAGTAGAAGCATTAAATAAGTGTACGTGACCATAATGGTCGTTACATAACATAAGTTCATAAGTAAAAAGTTTGAATGCAACATAAGTAGTCATGCGATAACAACTCTAGGCAGCGGGTTCTACAGCACGACTAGTAAGATAGCGGAAGCGACTTCAAGCACCTGAGAAAATACATGCTTAAAAAGGTCAACACAAAGGTTGGTGAGCTATAGTTTAAGTATAACAGTAACGTAAGTAGGCCACGAGATTTCAGTGCTACAACGAGCGTTTCAAAAGTATGTAAAAGTATATGCTTAACCGTGGGCACCCGGTAACTAACTTAACGTTTAATGTACCCCCTTAAAGTGCACTTGGCAAGTGCGTATAACCTCGAAGTATTAAACACTCGTTAAATGCTAGCGCTACTAGCCCGAGTGGGGATGTCAAACCCTATGGATCCATATCTAAGATTCGCGTTCACGGTTCAAAAACCAATGATTAAACGTTACCGAGCTAAAGGGAATGTTTCTGCCGTTATATAACCCACACATATATAAAGTTTAAGTACTCGTGCCTAGTATGTAAAACATAAAATCCGCATGTATTCTCAGTTCCCAAAATAAGTTAAAGTAAAAAGGGAATGCTATAACTCACAATGATTAGTAGTAATGGTAAGGTAGTAGTCGGAAAGTGGTGTGCAAGTAACGGTCCAAACGTCCTCAACCTAAGTCAAATAGCACTAAGTCAATAAGTCGTCTCAAAAGGTTTACAAGTACGTAATTAAGGTCATAAGGGTCATCATCAATCATCATTAAACAAAAGGTAACAAGTAAGACTCGTTTATGAAAGTCGTTTAAAACAAAGGCTGACTTCGGTCGGTCACCACGGCCTCTACCCTTACTGAATTAAGGTGAGACCAGTGGTCATGGCTCCGTCTATGAGTCCCTTAAGTGTGGTAAAATTTACAGAAGCAAACTCGTCTTGGTTTGACCGTGGCGACGGTCTAAGTGCGAGTAGGTCAGAAATTTCTGCACAACGTTAAAGGACATGGTAACGATCGGAGGGCCATAAATCCTAAACCGTAACTCGGATTAAGACGAGTCCTATATGAAAAGTTATCTACTCGAAAAGTTCTATCTAAAAATCAAGGTTAGAACAGCCCAGGTCTACTGGTCTGTTCCAGAAATAGCTGAACAGAAACTTTTGGACAGAAACAGTGGGTTTTAGGTGAGTTCCGGTGTCTTGGTGCTTGATGCTCATCATGGTTCTCATCCTTGATGCGTATAGCTTCAAGTGTACAACTTGTTGATGTGTTAACATCATTTTGACCAAGGTTTGTCCATCATAACTCAAGTGCAAGTGTTGTAGGTGTTTGATGAACCAAGGTTACATGTAAGTTTATGAACAAGTTCATGAACACTAAGAAAGATCACAACCAAGTGTTGGATCCATGATACTTGCACCAAAGTGTAAGCTCTTGTTGGTTTCATGTCCTTGTTCAATGTGTAGTAAGCAACTAACAATAAGAAATAAAGAAAATGAATGATAAGCCTAAACCAACCATGAAGGTGGTATTCTAGTAACATACAACAAACAAGAACACAAGTAACAATTATAAAGATTATAAACTTTAAATCTTTTGAAACAAAATATGTAGAACATAACTAGATAGATTATGTTCTTGGATGTTCTTGATAAATACAAGATATAAGTGAAGAATCAAACTAAAGAGTTGATTCTTGAAACATGTAAAGAAAGACAAGTAAGTAAGTAAGTAAACAACTAGTAATTAACAAGTAATCAAAGACAAGTAACTTTTAAACAACAAAGAACAACAAATGATGGTGATGAAAGCCTTTAGGATTTCGGTTTTGTTGTCAAGAAAAGGAAGAAGAACTCATGATACTTACAAAGTTAAAGAGAAAAAGATGAGAGAAAAATGTTGAGAGAAAATGCAAGTCAAGTGTGTGTGTGTTTTTGAGAATGAGAGAAATGAGAGCAAGATGTAAAGCATAAAAATGAAACAAAACCCTTCCTAGGCACATAATGGCCGTTGGTTTGAGCTTCCATAAGGGGGAGAAGAATGTTTGTTGGTTACTAGTGTGTTAAAGGTTCAAAAGTTGGATAAAAGGTGTAGTTGCATGGGGATTAAGGCATAACTAGATTCCATATGTTTAAACTAACTAGTTCCATCTTAAATTGATACTTACAAGTGCAAGACATGGGCTACTAAGTTCATTAATAATGTAGGGTGGGCTTGGAAGCCCAAGTCATGAGTCCATTTCATTAATTAAAGCCCAAGTTCAATAAATCCCAAGTTAAACCAAATAAAGCCCAAGTAATTAACCTATCACATTAGTTAATTAAAATGATTAATAAAATTAATCATGAATGTAAATAATATCTTAAAATATTATTCGTGCAAGTTCCGGGTGTCACAAAGACGTTTCGGGCATTTAAAGTTCAAGTACGGGCAATTAAAGCAACATGTAAATGTAATAACATACATTCGTTTAATCAAGCGTATTAATAATAATAATTATTAATAAATAACGTTGGAAAAACCAGGGTCGTTACATTACCCACCTGTTAAAGAAAATTTCGTCCCGAAATTTACGCTGAAGTAGATGGAGGAGTCGGGAAAAGATGAGGATATTTCCGCATCATTTGATCCTCTCGTTCCCAAGTAAACTCAGGTCCTCGTTTGGCATTCCATCGTACTCGTACAATCGGAATCTTGTTGTGTTTCAAAGTTTTGATCTCACGATCCATAATCTCAACAGGTTCCTCCACAAAGTGGAGTTTGTCATCAATAGTAAGTTCTTCCAAAGGTATGATGAGTTCGGGTGCAGCAAGACACTTCTTCAAGTTTGACACATGGAAGGTAGGATGAACTGAGCTCAATTGTGCTGGTAGATCCAAACGGTAAGCAACTGGTCCAACACGTTCCAAGATCTCGAAAGGACCAATGTATCGTGGGTTCAACTTTCCACGTTTTCCAAAACGGATCACACCTTTCCAAGGTGCAACCTTCAACATTACACGATCACCAACATTAAATTCAAAGTCTTTCCGTTTAAGATCGACATAGCTCTTTTGGCGATCACGGGCAGTCTTAAGTCTAGCTTGGATCTGAGCAATCTTCTCTGTGGTTTCGTGAACTACCTCGGGTCCGGTGATTTGCTTTTCGCCTACTTCGGCCCAACAAATAGGAGATCGGCACTTACGACCATACAATGCTTCAAAAGGTGCAGCATTAATGCTTGAGTGATAACTGTTGTTGTACGAGAATTCGGCGAGTGGCAAATGCCTTTCCCAGGCCTTTCCAAAATCAATGACACATGCACGTAGCATGTCCTCCAAGGTCTGAATCGTTCGTTCACTTTGCCCGTCAGTCTGAGGATGATAAGCAGTACTCATGTCAAGACGAGTTCCCATGGCTTCTTGCAAAGAACGCCAAAATCTGGAAGCAAAACGGGGATCGCGATCGGAGATGATTGATAAAGGTACACCATGACGAGATACAACCTCTTTGATGTACAGCTGAGCAAGTCTTTCCATTGTATCAGTTTCCTTCATTGCTAGGAAGTGTGCAGATTTGGTGAGGCGGTCAACAATAACCCAAATAGTATCGCATCCGCCCACCGTCTTCGGCAGCTTAGTAATGAAATCCATTGTGATCCTTTCCCACTTCCATTGTGGGATTTCCGGCTGTTGAAGTAACCCAGAAGGTCTCTGATGCTCGGCTTTAACCTTCGAGCAAGTCAAACACTTACCAACATAAGTCGCAACGTCCTTCTTAAGATTCGGCCACCAATACTGTTCTTTAAGGTCGTGGTACATCTTACCTGCACCGGGGTGAATCGAATATCTCGATTTGTGTGCTTCATCAAGTATCAGGCTTCGTAGATCTCCATAGTAAGGTACCCAAATTCTTCCGGCATAACATCGGAGTCCAGACTCTCTAACCTCGAATCGAGAGACAAGTATGTTCAAATGCTCGTGAGATATGTTCTCCTCTTTGAGAGCCTCAACTTGGGCTACTCTGATCTGGTTGTTGAGGTTCGAATGGATGGTGATGTTCAGAGCCCTAACACGGAGAGGTGCCATCCTCTCCTTTCGGCTTAAAGCGTCAGCTACAACATTGGCCTTGCCAGGGTGATAACGGAGTTCACAATCGTAGTCGTTGAGCGTCTCGATCCATCGACGCTGTCTCATATTCAATTGCTTCTGATCAAAGATGTGCTGGAGACTCTTGTGGTCGGTGAAGATAGTGCTCTTAGTTCCATACAGATAATGTCTCCACAATTTGAGTGCAAAGACAACGGCTCCAAGTTCAAGATCATGTGTAGTGTAGTTCCGCTCGTGAATCTTCAATTGGCGGGAGGCATAGGCAATAACCTTTGATCGTTGCATCAGTACACAACCAAAACCACTCTTCGATGCATCGCAATAAACAACAAAGTCGTCACTGCCTTCAGGAAGTGATAGGATAGGTACGGAGGTTAACTTCTTCTTCAAAATTTGGAATGCTGATTCGTGTGTGGGTTCCCAAATGAACTTCTTGCCCTTGTGAGTCAGTGCGGTCAAAGGACGCGCAATCAGAGAAAATCCTTCGATAAACCTTCGATAATAACCGGCGAGACCTAGAAATTGGCGAATATGCGTTGGAGTAGTGGGGGTCTCCCACTTGCTGATGGCTTCAATCTTGGCGGGATCAACTTTGATACCCTGGTCGCTCACAACATGACCCAAAAACTGTACTTCCTTCAACCAAAATTCGCACTTGGAGAATTTGGCGTAAAGTTGCTCTTGTCTTAAGAGTTCAAGCACTAGTCGAAGGTGTTGCTCATGTTCTTCTTCGCTCTTAGAGTAGATGAGGATATCATCTATGAAGACGATAACAAACTTATCCAAGTAAGGCTTGCAGACACGATTCATGAGATCCATGAACACGGCAGGTGCATTTGTCAAACCGAATGGCATCACGAGGAACTCATAATGACCATAACGGGTCCTGAATGCAGTTTTCATCACGTCACTTTCCTTCACCCTCAGCTGGTGATATCCGGATCGCAAATCGATCTTTGAATAAACGCTCGATCCTTGTAGTTGATCAAAAAGATCATCAATTCGTGGAAGAGGATATCGATTCTTGATAGTCAATTTATTGAGTTCACGGTAGTCGATACACATACGGAAGGATCCATCCTTCTTCTTTACAAACAACACAGGTGCGCCCCAAGGCGAGAAGCTTGGTTGGATAAACCCTCGATCTAATAGCTCTTGTAGTTGACTCTGTAATTCTTGCATCTCGGAAGGTGCGAGTCTATAAGGTGCGCGAGCTACAGGTGCAGCTCCTGGCACTAAGTCAATCTGAAACTCTACTGCTCTCTGCGGCGGTAATCCAGGCAATTCCTCTGGGAAGACATCAGAAAATTCGTTCACAATTCGAACGTCGTTCACGTTCTTCATCTCAGTTTCTACCGCTTTCACATGTGCTAGGACAGCAAAGCGTCCCTTCTTCATAATCTTTTGCGCTTTCACGCAACTAATGAGGTTCAACTTCGAGGTACATCTCTCTCCATAGATAACCAGTGGTTCGCCATCTCCTTGTGGTATGCGAAGTGCTTTATCTCCACAGATAACATCGGCCTTTATCTTGCTCAACCAATCCATACCGACGATCACGTCAAAACTTCCCAGTTTGATAGGTATCAAATCAATTTCGAAATCTGCACCAGCTATGTTGATAATAGCTCCACGACTAATATGGTCAACCTTTTCAAGTTTTCCATTGGCTACCTCGACAAGCATACTTTCCTTCAAAGGAACTAACGACCAATCTAACTTATCACAAAAATGTCTACACACATAGCTCCTATCGGCACCAGTATCAAATAGGACAGAAGCTAAAAGATTGTTGATCTTGAATATACCTGTCACCAAGTCGGGGTTGTCGCGAGCGTCCCTTGCATTAACATTGAAGGCTCTAGCACGTGGTGGTCCGCCATCCTTACGCTTGTTAGGACACTCGTTTCTGAAATGGCCCGTCTTTCCACATTCATAACACTTCTTAGGCCCATTGTTGTTGTGGTTTGGCTTCACATTCAAAGTGGTAACCTTGCAATCCTTGCCAACATGTCCAGATCGTTGGCACTTCTCACAGATAACATTGCAATACCCAGTGTGGTGCTTGTAGCACCTATTGCATTGTGGTAAGGTTCCTTTGTAGTTCGGATTGGTGCGGTTGTTGTTGTTGGGGTTGGTGTTGTTGTTGTGCATGTTGTTGTTTTGCCTGAACCCTTCATGTCGTTTTGCCGGGTTTTGATCATAGTTCCTACCCCTGTTGTTGTTGTGGTTGTTGTCCCATTTCCTCTTTTCACCACTAACAGTTTCAAACTTAGCCTTCTCCGGCTCGTCCAGGATGATTTGATTCAAGAGAGTATGCGCCATGCGCATTGCTTCGGGAACACTTGGTGGTTTGGATGAGGTAACATTACCCTTGATGGACTTAGGAAGTCCCGAGAAGTATTTCTCCAAACGCTTAAATTCGGGGGTGACCATGGTTGGACACATAAGAGCCAATTCCAAAAACCTACGGTTGTAGCTGTTAAGGTCGTTCCCTACGGTTTTCAATTGCATAAATTCGATTTCCATCTTTTGAATCTCGGTTCTCGGACAGTATTCCTCGATCATAGCACATTTAAATTCTTCCCAAGGCGTATCATACGCCTCATCAATTCCTTTTGCTTGGGCCATGGTATTCCACCATGTGAGCGCGCCATCAGACAGCGTGCAAGATGCAAATTTCGTTTTGTTAGCCTCAGAACAATTGCTAACCCTGAATACCGATTCCAACTTTTCGAACCATCTGGTGAGACCGACGGGTCCCTCAGTGCCATTGAAGTAGTGTGGCTTGCAGTTTTGGAATTCCTTGTAAGTACACCCATCTTGGACGACAGGTGGATTAACAGGCGGTGGTGGTGGAACTTGGGGTTGTCTTTCAGCTAGTGCAGCAGCGACTCGCTCGTTAATCATTTCCTCAATCTGTGCCGCGGTGGGGGTAGATCTCCCGTTGGCCATGATGTTCTATACAAACATTTTGACTCAAGTCAAAATCCATTATGCAAATAATAATAATATAGTATATAACAACCAACATGAAAACAGCACAACACATGTTGATTAAGTAATGCAAGCATATATATAAGTACCACAAAACCATGATATGATAACGTAAATAGAACACTTGCGCACAAAGTAACAACACAAATTCCATTCATTAATGATAATAAGTTCATACATTACAATAAGTTCATACATTACATAAGTGAAATATGAAATTACAAAGAGATTACAATACAGAATCTAGTACAAAGTCCTACGGCGATGGTGGGTACAAGATGTCCAAAACATGAGCCAACTGCTCCTCGAGCTCAGTAACTCGAGTCTGGAGAATCTCAATCTCCCGCCTCATTTCCTCATTAGAGGAAGGTGGTGGGGCAGGTGGTGCTGGCGGTGCAGGTGGAGCCGGTGGTGCTGAAGTGGATGGTCCGGCTCTGGGTGGAGACGGTAATATCAGTGGGTCGGCGGGGTATGGCACCAGCCGTTTACGAGCAGTGATCCTACGACGCCGACCATAAGCGTCAGTGACAGTACGACCAGGAATTATGCCAGCGAAGCGATACCGCTTCTTCGGCGGGGTAGAAGGTGCCTGAATCGGTCGGTCAGCGGGATCCTCCTCATCACTGGAGTCGTCAGATGAGGTGTCGTCTGAAGAAGCATCGGTGGAAGAACCGTCGTCTGAATCATGCGGTGGTGGTGCGGGTGGCTCAACATATCCGAAAGCGGCCAACATCTGTCGGTGTCGGCCTGGCGTAATCACGGCTAAGCGGCCGTCGGCAGTGCGTCGGCAAGGTGTGCGAAAGTGATTACGGAAGGGTCCTTCCCCGAACTCCGCGGGGATCTCCATGCCACCAATGCGAGCCAGTTGCCTCAGGGGTCTGGAAGAAGACGCCGGGATAGGCACACTAGAGCTAGCTCCAGAACTAGAGGCGCCGGGGTCGCCAGTGGGTGTCGGGGCCGGAATGTCAGCAGCAGCAGCAGCAGCAGCAACAGGTGCAGCAGTGGGAGGAACAACGGGGCCTGAGCCGCTCGGGATGTCAGTAGGTGGAACGTCCGACATCTGAACAAGGAAAAATAAATTTTCCATGTCAGTATGTCATAAAGCAAGCAAATAATAGGCCAACAGTTTAAATCATGTATAACAATAAGTAGCATGGCAATATCAGTAATCGTACGAAACTAGCATGCAATCGAAAGCAAGTAATAGCATGCAGTAGTGAAATCATGTAGTAGCATACGGCATATAGCAGTAACAGTAAGCAGCAGCATGCAGTAAGTTCAGCGAAAACAAGTAAACTAACAAGTTGTAGATTAGCCCTATTAGTGAATCCTACTCGGGTCGGTCTTAGACTCACTAATGCATCCTAATTCCCTACAACCTGGCTCTGATACCAAATGTGACGCCCCGTACTAAATCATATGTACAGACCATCATCAACAGGATCATTACAAGGTTAAGTACTATATGCGTTTTCAAAACAGAGTTTGCATTCATTAATAAAAGTGACGTCACAACATACGTCAATTGTTTTACAAATCAAAGTATGCTTCACTAAGTAGAAGCATTAAATAAGTGTACGTGACCATAATGGTCGTTACATAACATAAGTTCATAAGTAAAAAGTTTGAATGCAACATAAGTAGTCATGCGATAACAACTCTAGGCAGCGGGTTCTACAGCACGACTAGTAAGATAGCGGAAGCGACTTCAAGCACCTGAGAAAATACATGCTTAAAAAGGTCAACACAAAGGTTGGTGAGCTATAGTTTAAGTATAACAGTAACGTAAGTAGGCCACGAGATTTCAGTGCTACAACGAGCGTTTCAAAAGTATGTAAAAGTATATGCTTAACCGTGGGCACCCGGTAACTAACTTAACGTTTAATGTACCCCCTTAAAGTGCACTTGGCAAGTGCGTATAACCTCGAAGTATTAAACACTCGTTAAATGCTAGCGCTACTAGCCCGAGTGGGGATGTCAAACCCTATGGATCCATATCTAAGATTCGCGTTCACGGTTCAAAAACCAATGATTAAACGTTACCGAGCTAAAGGGAATGTTTCTGCCGTTATATAACCCACACATATATAAAGTTTAAGTACTCGTGCCTAGTATGTAAAACATAAAATCCGCATGTATTCTCAGTTCCCAAAATAAGTTAAAGTAAAAAGGGAATGCTATAACTCACAATGATTAGTAGTAATGGTAAGGTAGTAGTCGGAAAGTGGTGTGCAAGTAACGGTCCAAACGTCCTCAACCTAAGTCAAATAGCACTAAGTCAATAAGTCGTCTCAAAAGGTTTACAAGTACGTAATTAAGGTCATAAGGGTCATCATCAATCATCATTAAACAAAAGGTAACAAGTAAGACTCGTTTATGAAAGTCGTTTAAAACAAAGGCTGACTTCGGTCGGTCACCACGGCCTCTACCCTTACTGAATTAAGGTGAGACCAGTGGTCATGGCTCCGTCTATGAGTCCCTTAAGTGTGGTAAAATTTACAGAAGCAAACTCGTCTTGGTTTGACCGTGGCGACGGTCTAAGTGCGAGTAGGTCAGAAATTTCTGCACAACGTTAAAGGACATGGTAACGATCGGAGGGCCATAAATCCTAAACCGTAACTCGGATTAAGACGAGTCCTATATGAAAAGTTATCTACTCGAAAAGTTCTATCTAAAAATCAAGGTTAGAACAGCCCAGGTCTACTGGTCTGTTCCAGAAATAGCTGAACAGAAACTTTTGGACAGAAACAGTGGGTTTTAGGTGAGTTCCGGTGTCTTGGTGCTTGATGCTCATCATGGTTCTCATCCTTGATGCGTATAGCTTCAAGTGTACAACTTGTTGATGTGTTAACATCATTTTGACCAAGGTTTGTCCATCATAACTCAAGTGCAAGTGTTGTAGGTGTTTGATGAACCAAGGTTACATGTAAGTTTATGAACAAGTTCATGAACACTAAGAAAGATCACAACCAAGTGTTGGATCCATGATACTTGCACCAAAGTGTAAGCTCTTGTTGGTTTCATGTCCTTGTTCAATGTGTAGTAAGCAACTAACAATAAGAAATAAAGAAAATGAATGATAAGCCTAAACCAACCATGAAGGTGGTATTCTAGTAACATACAACAAACAAGAACACAAGTAACAATTATAAAGATTATAAACTTTAAATCTTTTGAAACAAAATATGTAGAACATAACTAGATAGATTATGTTCTTGGATGTTCTTGATAAATACAAGATATAAGTGAAGAATCAAACTAAAGAGTTGATTCTTGAAACATGTAAAGAAAGACAAGTAAGTAAGTAAGTAAACAACTAGTAATTAACAAGTAATCAAAGACAAGTAACTTTTAAACAACAAAGAACAACAAATGATGGTGATGAAAGCCTTTAGGATTTCGGTTTTGTTGTCAAGAAAAGGAAGAAGAACTCATGATACTTACAAAGTTAAAGAGAAAAAGATGAGAGAAAAATGTTGAGAGAAAATGCAAGTCAAGTGTGTGTGTGTTTTTGAGAATGAGAGAAATGAGAGCAAGATGTAAAGCATAAAAATGAAACAAAACCCTTCCTAGGCACATAATGGCCGTTGGTTTGAGCTTCCATAAGGGGGAGAAGAATGTTTGTTGGTTACTAGTGTGTTAAAGGTTCAAAAGTTGGATAAAAGGTGTAGTTGCATGGGGATTAAGGCATAACTAGATTCCATATGTTTAAACTAACTAGTTCCATCTTAAATTGATACTTACAAGTGCAAGACATGGGCTACTAAGTTCATTAATAATGTAGGGTGGGCTTGGAAGCCCAAGTCATGAGTCCATTTCATTAATTAAAGCCCAAGTTCAATAAATCCCAAGTTAAACCAAATAAAGCCCAAGTAATTAACCTATCACATTAGTTAATTAAAATGATTAATAAAATTAATCATGAATGTAAATAATATCTTAAAATATTATTCGTGCAAGTTCCGGGTGTCACAAAGACGTTTCGGGCATTTAAAGTTCAAGTACGGGCAATTAAAGCAACATGTAAATGTAATAACATACATTCGTTTAATCAAGCGTATTAATAATAATAATTATTAATAAATAACGTTGGAAAAACCAGGGTCGTTACAGTATCACTCAGTACAAAGACTACAAGGCTGAGAAAGCAAAGTATATATAGGCTTCTCTGAGAGATGGTCAGTTGTAGATTATCATCCGGATACGAGTATACCAATTCCAGTCTATGAACTTTTTGGTGATAAACGTGAGAGAGCTCAGGGTGACATAGAGGCAAAGAACATTGTTATGCAAGCTATCCCATGAGTTGTTTGAAAATGTTGATAGAAACACCACAGCAAAAGATATATGGGATGAGATCAAACGACAGCAAGAAGGTTATGACATGTCAGATGTTACTAAACTGAATAAGGATCTGGGATTTTATGAAGATTTCAAGCAGGAACCCGATGAACCACTCAAGGATACCTACCGGCATTTCAAGGGTGTTCTCAATGAGTTGAAAAGGTGCAAGATCATAAAATTAAATGCTGAAGTCAACATGAAATTTCTCAAAAAGCTCAATGTTGATTCGCTTCCTTATGGAACCATTGTTCGGTCTACCAAAGAGATTGACAAGTTGACTATTCATGAGCTTGTTGGAGTTCTTATGCATTACCAACCTGAAGTGTCTAAACTTCAAGAAGGATGGGAAGAGTCATCTCCAAGTGATCCTCTTGCTCTCATTGCCAAAAAGAAGAGCAAATCATTTACGACTTCTAAAAGTTTGTCCAAGAAAGTGCTTGTTGAAGAATCAACTGATTCTGAAGAGTTGAATCTTTCCGATGTTGATGATTCTCACCTTGAATTAGTCAAGATAGCAGCCATGTTCACCAAAGCCTTGAACAAACACAAGTTCAAAGGCAAATCAAGCAATAAACGCAAGAACTCATCATCTTCCTCGTACTACAAGAAAGCTGATCAATCAAAACAACAACAACGTGCTGATAATTTCAAGAAGGATGATACAATCTGTTTCAATTGTGGTAAAGCTAGTCATTACTCTCGTGAGTGCAAGATGGCTAAGAAGAAGGATGCAGCTTACTACAAGAAGAAAATATTGATGGCTAAGATTGTAGAAACTGGGGGAGAGCTGAAACCGGTTGATGATACTTGGTTTAACTGGACTGATGATTCAGATTCAGAGGTGGAACATGCAAATGTTTGCAAGGTGACCAAGCTCATCAAAGAAAAGAAGCAATGGAAAATTCTGACTCAACATCTGATGATGATGAGGTACAATCATCTGATATCTCACCTGATTTTATAAAAGTGCAAAATGACATGATGAAGAATCTGGTCTCAATGTCAAAAGAAGTTAAAGGTTTAAAATCTAAAAACAAGGTTTTGAAAGATAAAATCAAACTTTCTGAGACCAAACCATCTTCATCTAAATTACAATCGGAATTGCAAAGATTGACTGTAAAACTCAGCTCCACAGAAACTGAGTTGGAAGATCTTAAAAAATCAATTCATCCGATTAAAGTCGAAAGGACAGATTATCATCTAAAATCGGAACGACTTGCAGAAAAAGTTCAATTTTTAGAAAAAGCTCTTTCTGATTTGAAAACTCAACATGAACCCACACTTTCAAAGTTAAACAAGAAAATTATTCAATTGGAAAAAACCATAAGTTAACATGCGTCAGTCAAAAATCTGATAATTTGTACATCCCTATAAACTATTCTTGGAGTTAACAATAAGTATGTTATCCAGGTCGAGAATTGCAGCCGAGAGAGTGCATGAAATTGAGGCAAAAATTGATAATCAATCTGTCATGAATCTGAACTTCAAGAGAGAATTGGGCTACTGGCCGAAATTGCTGATGTTCACGAACTAGAAGAGAAAGATTTGGTTTAAAAAACAAAGATCAAATGGGACGTTGAAGGGGATGAAAATACGAAATTTTTTCATGGGCTATTAAAACAAAAAAGAAGCAAACAAGCCATTAACGGGTTATCATTGAATGGGGTCTGGATTACAGAACCTCGACTTGTGAAAAACGCGTTTAAAGAATTTTATAGAACCAAGTTTCGGAGACAACAAGTGGATGGTTCCTTCCCTATTTTTTGTCCGCAAAAAAATTGTCACCAACAGATAGTGTAGGCGTCGAATCTACTATATCAGAAGATGATATCCGTTTAGGAGTTTAGTGTTGTGGAACCGAGAAGTCGCCGGGTCCGGACGGGTTTACCTTCTTCTTTATCAAGAAATATTGGGACTTATTAAAAGTTGATGTGGTAGCTTCAGTTAGAAGGGCTTTCGAGGTGCGTCGCTTGCCTAAAGGTGCTTCGTCCGCGTTTATAACATTAATTCCTAAGGTTTCTAATCCATCAGGTATTAATGACTATCGTCCGATTTCTTTTATTAGCGTGCAATATAAGATTATTTCTAAAGTTTTGGCTTCACGTTTAGCTTTAGTGATTGATAAAGTAGTAAGTAATGAACAGTTAGCTTTCATTAAAGGACGTCAGATTTTAGATGGCCCGTTGATTATTAGTGAACTGATGACCTGGTACAAGAGAAAAAAACAAAAATTAATGATTTTTATGGTGGATTTAAAAAAATCATACGACACGGTAAGTTGGGAATTTTTAGACCATATGTTTATGACTTTGGGGTTTGGAGATACATGGTGTGGTTGGATTCGTATGTGTTTAAAATCGGCACACACTTCGGTTCTTGTGAACGGCAGTCCTACGGGTGAATTCAAATTGTATCGGGGACCCGTTAAGTCCATTCTTGTTCTTATTGGTAATGGAAGGTCTTCACTTATGTCTTAAAGACAAAGTGGAATCCGGCGATATTTCTGGTGCAACAATAGGGAACCTAGGTGTAAAAATTTCACATTTATTTTATGCGGATGATGCGGTCATTGTTTTCGAATGGAATAGAAATAGCTTACTAAATTCAATCCATGCTTTGAACGAGTTTCATGGATATTCTGGGTTAAAGATCAACGTCACCAAAGCTAATCTATTCGGATTGGGAGTTCACAACTCGATAGTAGAAGATTATGTGTTTGAACTTGGTTGCTCCAAAGGTACATTCCCTTTTACTTATTTAGGTTTACCGATGGGTGTCAATATGAAAAGAATCGGTTCATGGGATCCATTGAAAAATCGGTTTGTCAAAAAACTGTCAGGTTGGAAGGTGAATCTCATCTCTATAGGAGGTCGATTGACTTTGGTAAAATCAGTATTGGGTAGTTTGGGGATTTATTATTTGTCATTATTCAAATATCCCGAACAAGTTATAAATGAGTTAGAGAAGTTGAGAGCTCAATTTTTTGTGGTGAAAGTGAGAGTTGGTTTTAGCCTCACGGGAAAATGGAGGACTTGATATTGGAAGTCTAAGATCTTTTAATTTTAGTCTCATTTTTAAGTGGATTTGGCGTTACATGTCTTTCCCTGATGCCTTGTGGTCTAGAATCATAACGGCAATTTATGGTGATACGGGGGGTTTAGACACACAACCGTTGGGTAGTGGTATTTGGCCATCCATTATTTTGACTTTCTTTAAAGCTAAGGCAGCACCCAGAATCATAATGGAAATTTATGGTGATACGAGGGGTTTAGACGCACAACCGTTGGGTAGTGGTATTTGGCCATCCATTATTTTGACTTTCTTTAAAGCTAAGGCAGCAGGTTCGGTACCCGCTAACGTTCTTCATGTTAAACTTGGGAATGGTTCCAACGTTTGATTTTGGAAAGATAATTGGTTGGGTGATGGGGCATTGAAAGATAAGTTTGGGAGACTCTTTCTGATAGAAATGGATCAAGATTGTAAACTTGCTCAAAGATTCGTTAACGGTAGATGGTTTTCATAACCCATCCTAATCCATCTGGACGAAGTCCATATCAATTATAAACGATTCACAATAGTTGATTTCATCGCGAGGTTCATGACCTCTATAATTTTACAAACATTGCATTCGTTTTTCGAAAGACAAACTTTCTTTACATCAAAAGTTGACGACATGCATATCATTTCATAATATATCCAACTATAATTGACTTAATAATAATCTTGATGAACTCAACGACTCGAATGCAACGTCTTTTGAAATATGTTATGAATGACTCCAAGTAATATCTTTAAAATGAGCAATTTCACAGCGGAAGACTTCTTTCATACCTGAGAATAAACATGCTTTAAAGTGTCAACCAAAAGGTTGGTGAGTTCATTAGTTTAACCTAAATAATCATTTCCATCATTTTAATAGACCACAAGGTTTTCATTTTCAGTTCTCATAAATAAGCGTCCCATGCATAGAGACAAAAATATCATTCATATGGATTGAACAACTGGTAACCGACGTTAACTTAATGTATAGAATATCCCCAAACAGAACCTCTCATCTGTATAATAATAATCTCGAAGTACTAAAGCATTCGTACCCCGAATGGGACTTGTCAAGGTCCATAGATCTATCTTTAGGATTCGCGTCAATCAGGGGCCATCTCCCTAAATTCTTAGGTTACCAGACTTGAAGGGCGATATTCGGTTTAATAATCCAATCATAGAATGTAGTTTCGATTACTTGTGTCTATTTCGTAAAACATTTATAAAAGCAACACATGTATTCTCAGTCCCAAAAATATATATTGCAAAAGCATTTAAAAAGGGAGTAATGAAACTCACCTAATGTATTTTGTAGTAAAAATACATATGACGACATTGACCAAGTGTAGGTTTGACCTTAGATTCACGAACCTATATCAAGTTATACATATTAAAACATATAATCGAAATCAAATAAGTTTATATATTTATATTATTAATATACTTCTTATTTTAATAATCTTTTAACTATATTCATTTATATATTTTTAATACTTAAAATTTATATATATTTTTATGTATTCATATATCAGATTTAAAATGTAGGTTAAGTCATTTATTTTAAATATCCTGTTTTGATGTTTAAAAGTATTATCTCATGTATTAAACTTAATATATATTTATTTTCAATATTCGAAATAAGTACTTAATATTATTTTAAAAAGGTAGATTATCAATGTTAATATATTAAATTAAAATATTTTTGTGTTAGTAATAATATTCATAAAATAATGATAAAAATGATAATAAAAATGATACTTTTAATAATAATACTAATAAAATAATTATAATAATTATAATAATTATAATGTTAATAATAGTAATGATATTAATAATACTTGTGATAATAATACTGTTAATGATAATAATAATAATAATAATAATAATAATAATAATACTTTTACTAATAATAATACTAATGAAAATAATAATAATAATAATAATAAATTACTACCTTAAGAGTATAAGTTCCAAAAAAAATTAAATAAAACTATCTCTTCCAGGACTCGAACCTGCGACCTCTTGTTAACCACACAAACGCCTAAACCACTAGCCTGCTTGTTACTTCCTTGAACTACCTCTTACTCGTAATTATTTTAAGCCGAATCTCGGCCCAATAACAAATAGCCCAACAGAAAGTTTATGTTGGATCTCGGCCCAACTGTGGTCCATATTGAAATCCATTTACCATAAATGGCCTAACAGCAAAACATTCACGGAATATAAAAAAAAAAACTTGGTGGCCTGTAACAAATCGATTCCTTTTTCTTTTTTTCTTTTTTTTTTCTTTTTTATCATCATCGTTATCCAGTACATAACATCATCTATAATCATCTACTACCATTTATTCGTATAAAAAGAAACAGGAACCTCGATCAATATCATTAAATATGATCACATCCATCGTCTCTATGTATCATCATCGTGTTCACAATATCATTCTTATCAGCGCTATTCTTTCATAACATCACCATGATCATGTCTATTAAACATCTTTATCATCGTTTGAATAGCAACAGGAAACAAAACGCAGCAGCAGTTTCGATGGTTTAATGGTGGTGGTTTACGATGATGGGTTTTCGGACAGAACCCAAGCAGTAGCAGCAGTTCTCGAGCAGCAGGAGGTTCGGTGGTAGGAGTAGTCATTTGTTGTTATGTTTCGGTTTAGCTAAGAAACCACTAAAACAGAAAAGATCGTAGTAAAAACAGTTATAGTAGCTGCAGGTGGTGTCATGGTGGTTTAGGCGATGATTTGGTGATCATGGGTGTTGAAGGTTGACGATGGTGGTCCTGTCGTACAGTAGCTGTAGCAATAGCAGCAAGTGGTGTTCATTGCTAATTCGAAACAGGAACAGAAGATGGATGTTCATGATTGTTACGATGAGGAAGGTGGTGGTTGGTTGTGATGTAGTTCGAACCATAACGATAAGATGGTGGCGATATGAAAGGTTGTGGGTGATGGTTTAAATGGGTTGTTTGGTTTTTTTTCCTTTTCTCCAATACAGATGGTTAGATATATAAGTCAAATGAATTCTAATAATTAGTAATAATCATTGTAAAGTAATTACATTATTACTAATCATAAAGTGGGTGATTGAAACTTATAACAGAAAGTGGAGAGAATAGTGAAAGGTGGAAAGAAAAATTCGTATTAGTTGTTGGAGTTGGTGGATTGTGCATTATAATATATAAAGATAGATAATGATTGATGAAGAAAATGATACATGGTACAGTAGTTAAGTGGATTAGTAGAGAATGAGAGAAAAGAATAGAAGTGGGTTTGTTGTTCTTGTTTGTTGGCTCGACAAAGATGACAGAGAGAAGGAAAACAAAAGGAGACATAGTAATCAAATATCTAAAATTTGCAAGTGGGGCGATGGTGGTTTACATATGTAATCTTATGATAAAAAAAAATGATGATTCAGTCTCGGGTAAAACAAGTTGGTAAATTGCAAGTGGATTTTAAGTGCATGTATTGTATTGTATATATGTCTAATAGAGATTAGATAGATAGGGACTCACAATAGAAAAAGTAATATAAATATTATAATATAGGAATAAGGAAATTATATAGAGAAAAGAAAACGTGTACAAAGTAGCATCCATTTTAATTTTTGTCTTGATTCAGACGATAGGATATTATTTCGTGTCAATTGTTAAATAGTTAAAATATAAAAATGTTCCTAAAAATCTCAAAATTTTAAATTAACTACTTTTATTTATTCTGGTCATTTTGATATAAAATTCAAGCCTTAACTATTAAATAAATATTACATTAATTATTCACTCCCAACCCTAAGTAAAATATGAAAAGTTTTAAATTCAACAAATAGTTTCTAAATGCATTTTTAATAAGCCTATAGTTTGTAAAACTCATTTTCGACTAACCGTTTATTTTAAAATCACATAAGTTTCTTTTTAACTCGTTACTGTCAATCGAATGAAAATTGAACGTTTCCTTTGGTTACTAAATAACTTCGAAATTACAATATATATATATATATATATATATATATATACACTTTATTTATATATAGATACTTTTTATATATTATTTTTATAAGATTAACTATAACAATTACGGTATATACTATTTCATATTATTATATACAAATATATTTGCATATCCATTTACAAGCAATTGTATCGTGAGTCGTTGAGAATAATCAAAGGTTAAATGAATTCATGTAAACAGTTCCAAAAAATTTGAGACTCAACTTTACAGACTTTGCTTATCGTGTCGGTATTATTTAAAGATTTAGTTTAAATTTGGTCGGAAATTGCCGGGTCGTCACAGTACCTACCCGTTAAAGAAATTTCATCCCGAAATTTGAGTGAGGTGGTCATGGCTAACAATAAAATTGTTTTCATGACGAATATGAGTTGATAAATTGAGTTTTATCATCAATGAGTAATATGGATAAAATAATTCGATTACTCAGAGAGTACGAATGAAGTTATCACTAAATAGTGCAATGAGAAAGACAAGTTTCATCATAACTTTTGACTAGTCATGGTTGAATTCCGGAATTCAAGGGATTTAAAGAAAATCTTCGAAATCTAAAAGATTTGATTCTTCGACGAATAAAGAAATTAATAACTCTATAATTAAATACGGTGATCTGCCTCGATTACTCTGTCTGATATTTCCATTATAAATTGAACTCTTCCGTTCCATTATTCTCACCATTCCTATACTTTCTTTCTTAGTTCATACATCCAAAAGATTGTGAAAATGCTTAATCCAGTTCTAATCCTTGATATTTTCTAATTATCATTTCTGTCATCCTTCTTTTCAATCTTCACCAGAAGAATCTATTTACTTTTACTATTACCTTTGGGTGATACTATTCTTAATTATACCGTGTCTTTATATTGTTATTTGTATTAAAATCCACGGTTTGTAACCTCCGTGTTGTTATTAGGCTGTATATTTTCTCTTATATTCTGGAGCTCTTTGCCTTTTTATTATCCTCTCGACCTTTAGTAAATCGAGTAACAGTCCAGAATTCGTAAGTATGGAATTTCGATTAAACATCGTGTTCTAAATAAGAACTTAATGTATTAGGACGATTTGATTTATCAAATTACCAGAATCATTGAGAATAGAACTATCAAGAATATACTTTCTTGATATGTTCAGAAGTTAAGCAGAATAAAAGAGTTATGTAACATGGCACATGATGACGTTATGATATGTGAATCATCACGTTCCATTAGAAACTCAGCATGACTTACTGTAATATAATCACGTTGATCAAGTGTCATTATATTATACTAACTCATGCATCAGTTCCCAACACTACTTCAAAAACATTCATATTTTAAGCTTGAAAGTTTACAGAATATAGAAACTAACAGTTTCTATATGATGTAACACTGATAACACTAAGAGATTAATGATTTCAGATAAGATTAGTTATGAAAATATATTCAGGAATATCGAAGATATTTATAATGAAAGATACGATAATATATTTGAATATCTAAGATCAGAGGATGATGGAGACTATTGTCCGCAAGGGTTTAGAGTAAGGAGCAAGATATTCGCTAAAGACTTCAGCAGGCATTGAATCTTTTGGATTCTTTGAAGTCAAACTTATTCTTTGTGATTTGTCCACGGTTTCCTTCATAGTTTCGCATAATCCGCTTTTCGGTACTAAATTTTCTATTGAGTGCTTCCAATACTCCATTCTTTATCATCAAACTTTCGACGGTTAAGGTCGTGTACAGTTTTTGCTGCTGTGTACAGTTTTTGCAGAATTTGTGGTATTGATTTGTAGACTGGGTGCTTTTCAGAATTTCAGAATGAAAGATCATAACTCTAAGAGATAAATGTTATATGTTTACATATAACTGTTGATGTAGACATGCTGCGAGGTTTCAAAATACTGATTGCTGATTCTCGGTATTTGGTACAGAAATTCTCGTTATCAGATGCATATGAGTAGATAATAGGATTTCAATGAATATAATAACTTTTCATAAGGTCAAAGATCAATGAAGTTGCTGGTAAGTTTACTGCTAATGTATTGAGATATAAAAGGTTTTCCGGTATTGATGACGAAAGGTAAACTTACATATCAGGGTTATAATAAGCTAATCCGAGTGAAAATTCGAAGTTGATTTGCTGGAGCTGTGACAAAATTTGCTAATTTGGAAAGGGATTGCAAAGTTATTTTGGGTAATAATAACACTAAAGGAATTAACACAGCTATGTGTTAAACGTTTACTCAGTTTTCGAGAGTTTTCAGGTGCATAACTAAATGCATAAATCTTTCCCTCCGTAGATGAAGTGCGGTTGGTTCATTCTCTTGATTGAGGTGTTTTCAGAATTATGAAAGGTTTGAACACAGATTGTAATCGTCAAAATACCAATGAGGTTTAAGATGAAATCAAGTGGCAAACTTGAAGAATGTTTAGTTTCATATGTTATAATCAATATTTTAATTCATTTTATTGTCCAATGTTATTAGTCCACAGTCGATAGTCCACAGTAACAGTCCAATAATTCATATATAGTTTAATATATAATATACGAATTAATTAATACGTGTCGTGACCCGTATACATCTCAGACTCGATCACAACTCAAAGTATATATATTATTATAGAATCAATCTCAACCCTGTATAGTGAACTCGATCATTACAGCATATAGAGTGTCTATGGTTATTCCAAATAATATATATACATGCGTCGATATGATATGTCAAAACCTTGTATACGTGTCCCGATATTTAAATTGCGTAAAAATAAATAACAGAAATTAAATGACGATAAATAAAATTGCGAGAATGTAAATTGCGATAATTAAATTACGATAAATAAAATGTAATCAGTTAGCTAGGAACAATTAGCTAGGAACACTTAGCATGGATTCTTAACAAAATTTCTCATAGTTAATTTGTTTGTTTCTAACAAATTTTATTTTGTGAAATGTTTTCTTCATTATGCCACTTGTTGGATTCTGATAGGTCAAAATCCAAATATGAAATTGAATGAAAATGGTTATTCTGCGGTGAACGGATACGTATATCGGTGGTTGTAAGTAGGATAGTAAATGACTGTTGAATTAGATTTGAAGAATGTACAGTGTTACTTATTAATGTGAAATCTAAATATTCCTCGGGTATTACCTACCCGTTAAAATATTTTCACCATTAACAGTTTGTACGAAAGAATTTTTAATTACAGTCTTTATGAAATAATATATATACATATATATTTTCTTCAGATGTAATCATGGATTTAACGAGTCAATATGATATTAAACTCATTTGATTTACCGTTAAAACAAGAATATATAATCTCTAAAACATTAGAGATTACATAACATGTCGAACGAAGATAAATAATGTAGAACGATTAGCAGATTGATGATTATGCTCGAGGTACATAAGGAGATGCTGAGGTGTGAGATGTTGAACTTGGGTTGTTGGTGGTACTAGTGCTGTTACTGATGGTACTGTTGGTGCCGATGATGTTGCTGAAGCTGGTAAATTTTGCACCATATTCTCCAAATTGATTACTCGAGCGCGAAGTTCTTTGACTTCTTCTATTATTCCGGGATGATTGTCGGTCGGAACGAGCGGATGAATAAGATCTAGAATTTGAGATAGTAAATAATCATGACGAGGTACTCTAGAAATGAGAGAGAAAATGGTATTACGAGTAGGTTCTCCGGGTTCTTCGTCAAAAGGGAAATTTGGTTGGTGAAAAGTATCGCCTTCTTCTCGTCTCCATTGATTGAGTCGACTACGAACTCAGCCCCAATTCATCCAGAATTGATGATGGCTGATTGGTTAATTCAATTCGGTGACGCTATTTCCGGAGCTTAGGTGAACATCCATGTCAGAATAGCTGTCGGAATAACTATCGGAATAGCTATCGGAATATGAGGGACTCGAACTGGTTGAGGGATTCATCTCGTATGATCAGATGAAGGATTTTTTTATAAGAAATAGATTATAGGATGTAGATTAGTATCCTGCAATAAATAATTTACATATGCATATATAATACTAAAATCCCATAAGTTACAGAGGAATCTACGGAAACTGTCAGGCAAAGGTAACAATAACAGATAAGCTAAGATATGAATTTATCTATACACTTTCTATGCAATAGAGGTAGTAAGATGTGTCTAGACTTTAAGGAGGATAAGCAAATATTTTTTTTTTCAACACGAAATGATAAGTAAAACTTTTGACATGCAGAAACGGTCGAAGTCCAGACTCACTAATGCATCCTAACGACTTATCAGTTAGACACACTAATGCAAACCTGGTTCGCTAAGACCACCGCTCTGATACCAACTTTCATAACCCGTCCTAATCCATCTGGACGAAGTCCATATCGATTATAAACGATTCACAATAGTTGATTTCATCGCGAGGTTCATGACCTCTATATGATACATTTTACAAACATTGCATTCGTTTTTCGAAAGACAAACTTTCTTTACTTCAAAAGTTGACGACATGCATATCATTTCATAATATATCCAACTATAATTGACTTAATAATAATCTTGATGAACTCAACGACTCGAATGCAACGTCTTTTGAAATATGTTATGAATGACTCCAAGTAATATCTTTAAAATGAGCAATTTCACAGCGGAAGACTTCTTTCATACCTGAGAATAAACATGCTTTAAAGTGTCAACCAAAAGGTTGGTGAGTTCATTAGTTTAACATAAATAATTATTTCCATCATTTTAATAGACCACAAGGTTTTCATTTCCAGTTCTCAAAAATAAGCGTCCCATGCATAGAGACAAAAATATCATTCATATGGATTGAACACCTGGTAACCGACGTTAACTTAATGCATAGAATATCCCCAAACAGAACCTCTCATCTGTATAATAATAATCTCGAAGTACTAAAGCATTCGTACCCCGAATGAGACTTGTCAAGGTCCATAGATCTATCTTTAGGATTCGCGTCAATCAGGGGCCATTTCCCTAAATTCTTAGGTTACCAGACTTGAAGGGGGATATTCGGTTTAATAATCCAACCATAGAATGTAGTTTCGATTATTTGTGTCTATTTCGTAAAACATTTATAAAAGCAACACATGTATTCTCAGTCCCAAAAATATATATTGCAAAAGCATTTAAAAAGGGAGTAATGAAACTCACCTAATGTATTTTGTAGTAAAAATACATATGACGACATTGACCAAGTGTAGGTTTGACCTTAGATTCACGAACCTATATCAAGTTATACATAATAAAACATATAATCGAAATCGAATAAGTTTATATATTTATATTATTAATATACTTCTTATGTTAATAATCTTTTAACTAAATTCATTTGTATATTTTTAATACTTAAAATTTATATATATTTTTATGTATTCATATATCAGATTTAAAATGTAGGTTAAGTCATTTATTTTAAATATCCTGTTTTGATGTTTAAAAGTATTATCTCATGTATTAAACTTAATATATATTTATTTTCAATATTCGAAATAAGTACTTAATATTATTTTAAAAAGGTAGATTATCAATGTTAATATATTAAATTAAAATATTTTTGTGTTAGTAATAATATTCATAAAATAATGATAAAAATGATAATAAAAATGATACTTTTAATAATAATACTAATAAAATAATTATAATAATTATAATGTTAATAATAGTAATGATATTAATACTGTTAATAATATTAATAATAATAATAATAATAATAATAATAATAATAATAATAATAATAATAATAATAATAATAATACTTTTACTAATAATAATACTAATGAAAATAATAATAATAATAATAATAATAAATTTTACTACCTTAAGAGTATAAGTTCCAAAAAATTAAATAAAACTATCTCTTCCTGGACTCGAACCCGCGACCTCCTGTTAACCACACAAACGCCTAAACCACTAGCATGCTTGTTACTTCCTTGAACTACCTCTTACTCGTAATTATTTTAAGCCGAATCTCGGCCCAATAACAAATAGCCCAACAGAAAGTTTATGTTGGTTCTCGGCCCAACTGTGGTCCATATTGAAATCCATTTACCATAAATGGCCTAACAGCAAAACATTCACGGAATATAAAAAAAAAACTTGGTAGCCTGTAACAAATCGATTCCTTTTTCTTTTTTTCTTTTTCTTTTTTTTATCATCATCGTTATCCAGTACATAACATCATCTATAATCATCTACTACCATTTATTCGTATAAAAAAAAACAGGAATCTCGATCAATATCATTAAATATGATCACATCCATCGTCTCTATGTATCATCATCGTGTTCACAATATCATTCTTATCAGCGATATTCTTTCATAACATCACCATGATCATGTCTATTAAACATCTTTATCATCGTTTGAATAGGAACATGAAACAAAACATAGCAGCATTTTTGATGGTTTAATGGTGGTGGTTTACGATGGTGGGTTTTCGGACAGAACCCAAGCAGTAGCAGCAGTTCTCGAGCAGCAGGAGGTTCGGTGGTAGGAGTAGTCATTTGTTGTTAAGTTTCGGTTTAGCTAAAAAACCACTAAAATAGAAAAGATCGTAGTAGAAATAGTTATAGTAGCTGCAGGTGGTGTCATGGTGGTTTAGGCGATGATTTGGTGATCATGGGTGTTGAAGGTTGACGATGGTGGTCCTGTCGTACAGTAGCTGTAGCATTAGCAGCAAGTGGTGTTCATTGCTAATTCGAAACAGGAACAGAAGATGGGTGTTCATGATTGTTACGATGAGGAAGGTGGTGGTTGGTTGTGATGTGGTTCGAACCATAACGATAAGATGGTGGCGATATGAAAGGTTGTGGGTGATGGTTTAAATGGGTTGTTTGTTTTTTTTTTCCTTTTCTCCAATGCAGATGGTTAGATATATAAGTCAAATGAATTCTAATAATTAGTAATAATCATTGTAAAGTAATTACATTATTACTAATCATAAAGTGGGTGATTGAAACTTATAACAGAAAGTGGAGAGAATAGTGAAAGCTGGAAAGAAAAATTCGTATTAGTTGTTGGAGTTGGTGGATTGTGCATTATAATATATAAAGATAGATAATGATTGATGAAGAAAATGATACATGGTACAGTAGTTAAGTGGATTAGTAGAGAATGAGAGAAAAGAATAGAAGTGGGTTTGTTATTCTTGTTTGTTGGCTCGACAAAGATAATAGAGAGAAGGAAAACAAAAGGAGACATAGTAATCAAATATCTAAAATTTTCAAGTGGGGTGATGGTGGTTTACATATGTAATCTTATGAGAGAAAAAAAATGATGATTCAGTCTCGGGTAAAACAAGTTGGTAAATTGCAAGTGGATTTTAAGTGCATGTATTGTATTGTATTGTATATATGTCTAATAGAGATTAGATAGATAGGGACTCCCAACAGAAAAAGTAATATAAATATTATAATATAGGAATAAGGAAATTATATAGAGAAAAGAAAACGTGTACAAAGTAGTATCCATTTTAATTTTTGTCTTGATTCAGACGATAGGATATTATTTCATGTCAATTGTTAAATAGTTAAAATATAAAAATGTTCCTAAAAATCTCAAAATTTTAAATTAACTACTTTTATTTATTCTGGTCATTATGATATAAAATTCAAGCCTTAACTATTAAATAAATATTACATTAATTATTCAATCCCAACCCTAAGTAAAATATGAAAAGTTTTAAAATTCAACAAATAGTTTCTAAATGCATTTTTAATAAGCCTATAGTTTGTAAAACTCATTTTCGGCTAACCGTTTATTTTAAAATCACATAAGTTTCTTTTTAACTCGTTTACTGTCAATCGAATGAAAATTGAACGTTTCCTTTGCTTACTAAATAACTTCGAAATTACAATATATATATTATATATATACTTTATTTATATATAGATACTTTTTATATATTATTTTTATAAAATTAACTATAACAATTACGATATATACTATTTCATATTATTATATACAAATATATTTGCATATCCATTTACAAGCAATCGTATCGTGAGTCGTTGAGAATAGTCAAATGTTAAATGAATTCATGTAAACAGTTCCAAAAAATTTGAGACTCAACTTTACAGACTTTGCTTATCGTGTTGGAATTATTTAAAGATTTAGTTTAAATTTGGTCGGAAATTGCCAGGTCGTCACAATGGTTATGAGAATGAAATAGATCGAACATGGGTGTCCGGAATGAGGCGCTGTTGCTCGAATTATGCTCGAATTTACATCAGGTTTCCCTTGATGAAGGCAATGACTGTTGGTCGTGGTCTTTTATGAACGATACAGGATATTCGGTTAGTAAAACTCGTTCACACATTGACGATTACGTGTTACCTTCGGCTCATATTTACACTATGTAGTGCTCACAAATACCACGAAAAATAAACATTTTCATTTGGAGACAATCGTTAGACAGGTTACCAACTCGTTTATTAGCTGCGTTTCGTGTAATCAAGCCTTTGAATCGGTTCAACACATCATGTTTGAGTGCGAAGTAGCTGCTGATTTGTGGAGAAGAGTAAGGATATGGGTCGACATGTTATTACCTCGATTCTCAGAATGGACGGATTGGATTGCTTGGTTGGAGGATTGGAGAGAATCAGAAGACACGAAGAGCAGACTATATGTCATTATTGCAACTACGGTTTGGCATATATGGAGATTCAGAAATAGTCAACTTTTCGAGCAACCCCCGATGAAACGTTGTATTTTATTTGATTCAATTTGTCTTTTTTCTTTTAATTGGTATAGAAGTAGAGGCAAAAATAATGTAAATTGGAATGTTTGGCGTTTAAAGCCGTTGTAATGTGGTTTGCGGGTCTGTTCTAGCTTCTTGTTAGGATAGCTCGTTTTTATTTATAAAATCTTGGTCGTTCAAAAAAAAAACATGAGTTTGTGAGTGTCAGATTATTTGTTCCTTTATTACACAACTGTGGAGTTAATCCGGTGGTTTCGTTTCAGTGGTTGTTTATTGACACTATATTCTATAATTGATTTCTAGCAAATGGGTCATATTGTCCACCTTTTTTATGGTTGAGGTTTGAGTTGTTAATTTGTCTCAAATTCAAGAATTTCTAACTGGAAAAGTGTACGCATTTTAACATCCTATCTAGCAGGAATGATAAGGATGGGACAAATATATTATTCACTTTTCAGAATATTTAAATTAGTCCAAGTTAGCTGCTTTCATAGTCTGCTTTGTAAAACTACTCACTAGTCTTGTATGAGAACACTTTGTTCAGTTACAATGAACATTTACATATTAACTACCTGATTATATTGTCCGTTTTCCTTGACTACTCTGGTATCCACCAAAGCTTTTTTATTTATGTTAATTCGTTGATCATTAACTCAGTTAAGTTGTTAGTAAGTTACAAGAACGGGTCAACTTGTCAACTTGTTCAGTCGTTGATCATTTGCTCAGTTAACTTGTTCAATATCGTCTTTGAGATCATGAACGCTATGCTACAAGCAGACATCAGTTTTGAATTGTAACAACATCCCAAATTCGACATTAGATGTGACTAGCACGATACGCAATCACCATCCTTTCATTTTCTAAGATCAAAAATAACTCAAACATATCACCACCTTAGTAACATTAACATACTATATAAACACTATCATTCAAACATGTATCAAAACATAAAATTCATAAAATTCGTGCTTCAAAAACCATGTTCGTAAATCACAAAGAACAACGTCAGACTACTAAAAAAACACTAATAATACGCAATCTGTAGCAAAAGAAACATTCAATAAAGATTACTATCCCCTCCCAAGCGACTTGATACGCCTTGCATAAATTCCTGAATATAAGAGGACCTTATCCTTTTGTTTGTTTTCATCCGACAAAAGTAAATTTATAGCGTATTTCTTCCTCAACTTCTTTAAAGTGCACCTTTGTGATCGTGATTCCTCATATAGTCCACAATTCCATCTGCTCACACGACCACCTGCATATGTTTTCATGTGGTGCATTACGAATACTCCACAATCCACAAAATTCTTCCTTGTGCCCCAACTTAATTGAGGAATCACAACATCAGCCTGCCTCTTCGATATCATTAGCCTTTACATGACCAATAGACTTTAGATAATCCACAAATAGTGTAGCCTTTACATGACCAATAGGCTTTAGATAATTCACAAATAGTGTTTTCTACATTGGGAAAAAACATTAAACGATTATTGTAATGAATACATGTGAACATATGTAAAGTATCATACCTATAATTAAAAAATATAATTAACACTCCATACCAACTACCATGTAACTGTATATAATATTAATATTATATATTTATATAACCAAAATAAACCATGAAATCATATCCAAGTTTTACTCATCCTAATTTCAATAGACCAGTTCCTTCCATATTACATTTACTTCCATATTACATTAATCCACAAATGAACCTAGTCGACTATGTTTTTTTTGTGTAACGCTTAGTATTAAATATTAGATCCTAATATGTTATACCTAACGCATTATTAGAGTACATACTGCAGTAATTTCAAGGGGAAAAAGATAAAAAAAATAAAGACATATAGTCTATAATATACAATTAACTCATACAGCCACACCCGAACGAACAAAGCGACCTAACTAACAACATATTTTAAACATAAACTGAACCTTCATACAATAAAAATAAAACTAATAAGTTTGTAAGGAAAATCCTCGTATCTTTCTTCGAGTGGAACATTTTTTATCAGATTGTCTAGTAGTAAAACTCTTCCTATCTTCATATCGAAACACATCAAATAGAAATGGTTATATTTTATAACCGGGACAAACACCTGTTAAACCAACAATTTCGTTATGATTCTTAAGCTACCCAGATCATATACGTTGTATTTGTACCAACATTACCCACCTTCTATTAGGGGAAGTAATTCTCGCAACCTGATTGGTCCACGTGGCAGCTCCCCTCACATAAATTTACTGTTCACGTTGTTGGATTTTTTTTCACGTTTTTTTATTTAAATTTCTTTATTTTATTTTATTTTAAATTACGGTTGAGTGCAAGTCGGTTGGCAGAAACAGTACGCGACCAACTACTGTTCAGCCTCTCTTCCTCTGTTCGTCCCTCACCTCCCACCTTGACCTGCTCCCTTCTCCCTCACCTTTAGCCTTACCCTGCTCCTTCCTCCCTTACCCTCTTGCTTTATAGCTTTTTGATTTCCCATTAATTAGCTCTTCATACTTGCTCCAGACCAATTCGTTTCCTTGCTTACAGAAAATCGATCGGGTACAGAAATTACAGGTTCGTTGTTCTGTTGTTAATCTATTTAATTTATGTTGTTTGCTTGCTATTGTTGGTTGTGGTTTTCGCATCGTTCTTACGTTGTTCAGGCTGTTCACCATTCCCAGCCCGGTTAATTTTTTGGCTTTTCATTGTTTGGTAATTTCCGTTATGAGGAGTTCTCGAGAAAGGAAAAAAACTCAGCCAATTCGAATGTAGCTTGTGGTGCTGTGTTAGAAAGTGTTGGACCTTCAGACCTAGATGTTGTTTCCAATAAACAATCTAAGAAAAGGGCTTCTCTACGTAAGGCACATGCCAGTGCTTCAGCTTCTTCTCATGGTATGATATTGTTTTTTATTCTAATTTGTTGTTACTGAAATTGTTTTTTAGAAGTTTTAACAGATATCCGTTTGTGTAGTTTCTGTTAGCTTTTCCCTTCATGCTCAGTTGACATCCATATATACTATCTCTGCACCTTTGATGTGTCAGGTAAATCAAGTTTCTAACTATATGTATGCTGTTTTAGGGTAAGTTGCACTATCTTTGGCTTATGTTGTCTTTTGTTTCTATGCTATTCTACTGTAACTTTCACTATTTGTGGATTATGTTGTCTTTTGTTTGTTTTTGCTTTTCATATATGTATGTTGTCTTTTATATATGCATGTTGTCTTTTATATGTGTATGGTTGTTGAGTGCAAGAGTCACTAGAATTGGAATCTTTAGACATTTACTAGCCTGAAAATTCCCTATGCCTCATGTTTTGTGTTATTTGTTTGTTGTTTTTGTGTTTCATTTAATTGTGTCAAATTTGGTTTTTTTCTTTTGTAAACTAACAATTTGAGGCTGCAATGTGTATTTGTTTTTTTGTTGTGGTTGTTGAGTGCAAGAGGCACTAGAATTCGAATCTTTAGATATTTACTGGCCTGAAAATTCCATGTGCACTGATTGGATTACCTGCACTTGGCCAGTTCTAGAAAACAATTAATTTTAATGGCGGTTATCGTTGTTGACTGTGCGAGTTATTAATTTTGTCAACTTTGTTTTTTTTTCTTTTGTAAACTACCAATTTGAGGCTGCAATGTGTATTTGTTTTTTTGTTGTGGTTGTTGAGTGCAAGAGGCACTAGAATTGGAATCTTTAGATATTTACTAGCCTGAAAATTCCATGGCTCTGAGTGGATTACCTGCACTTGGCCAGTTCTAGAAAACAGTTAATTTTAATGGTGGTTATCGTTGTTGAGTGTGCGAGTTATTTGCTTGTTTTCATGTGTGTTTATATATTATTATATATGCTCTTTGACAATTGCCTTTTATTCGTGCAGATGTATCTCCTTTATATCGTGATTCAGGGGACTGCACGTCCGTTTGTATGCAGTGCGGGGCTTTTTTCTGGCGCGCTGAACATGTTAAGTCATATTTCAGAGACAAACACCTTCATTATCATCGCTGCTGTGAAAATGGCCGCGTCTATTTACCACGCTATGAAGATCCTCCTGCAGATTTTAAGCATTTGTTAGAAGCTCCTGCTTTCGTTGATAATGTTCGTGCCTACAAGCAGATGTTCAGCATAACGTCCTTTGGCGCTCGTATTGATGAAACTCTTAACAATGGCCATTCTCCTTACATTTTCAAGATCTCTGGCCAGATTTATCATTGGCTCGGTAGTTTGTGTCCTGAAAAGGGGAGCCCCCCAGGTTTCTGCAGCTTTACATTTATGATACGAATCACAAATTTGAAAACCGAATGGGCCATTTTGGGCCCGTGATTCAGGGCGGCTTTCTGAGGTGGTTGTTACTCAGTTAGTGAAGTTACTTGATTCAAATAATGCACTAGTCAAGTTGTTTCGCACCGCGAGGGATAAGTGTGCTGGCAGCGAGGTACCTACTTTCAAGGATTGCTTGTATAGTTTGAGCGGGTCAAGCCAACATGCACTGCCTACTTCGGATGCAATAGGCGCTATTGTTTTTGACTCTGGCCCACAATATGTTTCTGATTACGACGTGATAATCGAGCCTCGGTCTCAGCTTGCCAGGCGAGTTAATAAGCTGCATCTGTTATATATGTCACTTCAATTCCCGCTGATGTTCTTTTTCGGTGAACCTGGTTTTCACCCGGATCTGAAGCTGCGCGCAGCCTCAAGTTCGCAGGGTGCCCTTGTTAGAAAAATGTCGATGAACATGTTTTACAACTACCAGATTCATGATAGCCTTCAGAGTTACAATCTGATTTTGAGGCTGGGTCGTCTATTTCAGCAGAATGTGGTGACGGCATATTGCAGTATCGAGCTCGACCTTATGGACTACATCAGAAACAAAGAGAACGATATACGGGCTGAGTACCTTTCAGGGTTGTTTGACGCTATCGATAGAGGTGATAAAACTGGTTCCGATGTCGGTAGCATGACGATTCTTCTTGCTTCGTTCACTGGTGGACCACGTTATATGTACAGTCATTATCTCGATGCTCTGGCAATTTTTCGCATTTTTGGATACCCGCAATTTTTTGTAACTTTCACGTGTAATGTAAAGTGGCATGAAATTGCTCAGTACCTGAAGCCTTTTCCTAGCCTATCGCCTTCAGACCGAGCCGATATAGTCGCTCGTGTGTTCCACATGAAGGTCAATGAGTTTATAGACTTTTTAAAGGACGAGCGGCCTCTTGGCCATGTTTGCGGAGGTACTATTGCACACCCAGAATTGCAATTTCCTCTTTACTTCATGAATATTACATGTTTTGTTGTTTCCAATTGACTAACACTATTCTCTTTACGTCTTGCAGTTTTGTATACGATTGAATTTCAGAAAAGAGGGCTGCCACATTGCCACACTTTGGTTTGGATTCACTCCTCAGTTTCTGCAGCTATCAGGGACAAATTAGATGACTACATAAGTGTGGAACTACCTGACCCCAGAATTGATTTGCCCGGTTACGCAGTCATATCTGCAACTATGATGCTTGGCCCATGTGGGCTTGCCAATAAGTGGGCACCATGCACGCAAAATTTTTCATGTTAAAAAAAGTTCCCAAAGAAATACATTGACAAGACGTACTTTGATGACAACGATCGTGCTCACTACCGCACGCGTAATACCAGTATATATACAACGCGTGACGGTGTCTACCTCGATAACGGCTACGTTGTTCCTTATAATAGACTACTATATATGACTTTTCAGGCTCACATAAACGTTGAATGTTGTGGTACGACGAGTCTCATTAAATACCTGTTCAAGTATATTTCAAAAGGTACCGACTGTATGGCTGTTCGTATAGCAAAACCCATAGGCAGTGACAGCCGCCAATCACAGCAGCAGACGCAACCGGTTGATGAAATTAAAAACTTTATAGATGCTCGGTTCATTTGTCCTCACGAAGCCCGTTGGCGGATTTTTAACTTCCCGATTCATCATCGGGAACCTGCTGTCCAGATTCTGGCTGTTCATTTTGAAAATATGCAGCTGGTAAAGTTTTTGGGCAAGCAACTTCTGGGTGCTATTGTTGAAAACAGCGAAGCTAAAAAAACCACTCTCACTGAGTGGCTTAATTATAATGCATCTTTAGTTAACGGCAGCCACCTTACATATTTGGATTTCCCGTCCGAATTTGTTTAGTACCAAAAGTTGACAGCGCAGGGCAAACCTAAAGAAACCATCAATTGGCAGGATATCGTATATACATCCCGCCTATGGAGAAGCATTTTTTCTAAGGATGCTTTTGTGCCATTGAAAGGGGTGCAAGAGCTTTGAAGATATTAGAACAGTCAACCAGGTCCTTCATAATACATACCGGTCTGCGTGTGAAGCAGCTGGGTTACTCGGTGATGGTAGAAAGTGGCCAGCGGTACTAGAAGAAGCATCCGTATCTGCCACGTCGTCTCAGTTACGTTCTCTTTTCGCGCACATTTTATCTCATTGCACTGCTACGAACCCACTTGCTCTTTGGGAAAATCACTGGAAACTAATGGGTGATGATATACCGCTTCGTGCAGCTGCCAATTTAAATATGTCCCACTTGCATATAAACGCCGATGACCTACATAACTTTATCCTGTATGAGGTAGAGATCCTTTTGAACCAGTGTTCGAAATCGATTTCTGATTTTGCATTACCGTCACTGCCAGCTGACCTGCTCGCGGATTTAGCAAACCGTCTTATCATGGAGGAGAGAAACTATGATCGTGCAGTTTTAAATGCCGAACGCCTAGAACTCGAACGTCCAATGAATTAGAAACAAAATCAAATTTACGATCATATAACAAGCATTTCGTTGAATGAACAAACTGAACATGTATTTGTATACGAGCACGGTGGCACCGGGAAGACATTTTTATGGAAAGCCATAATCACAACGCTGAGATCTAGAGGTAAGATAGTTCTTGCTGTTGCATCATCTTGCATTACATCTCTACTTCTTCTTTCGGGAAGAACCGCACATTCTCGATTCAAACTACCGCTGGTCATAACCGATGAATCGATGTGCAACGTCAAGAAAAATACCCAGATGGCGAGATTACTGCAGAACACAGACCTTATTGTATGAGATGAGGCGCCAATGAATGATAAGCGCTGTTTCGAAGCTCTTGATAGGAGCCTTTGAGATATTTTAGGAAATACTGAAGAATTTTTTGGGGGTAAGTCTGTGATACTTGGTGGTGACTTTAAACAAACGTTACCTATTCAGACAAAAGGAGGGAAATCAGCTATCCTTGGTGCTTGTATTACGACTTCACATTTGTGGCAGCGATTCAAGGTTTTCATACTTGCAGAAAACATGCGACTACTTAGGCCAGGGCTGACACCATCAATGTGATGACCCGGGAATTTTCGACCAAATTTAAACTTAAATCTTATTTGATTTCGATACGATAAGCAAAGTCTGTAATGTTGAAATATCAAAAACTTTGAACTGTGTTCATGTAACCAATTTCCCTTTGACTATTCCCGACGATTCACGAACAATTTTGTATAAATAATTAGGTAAATACATATATAGATATAAATATAAATATAAGTGTATATATAATATTTTGAATTAATAAAGTACACTTAATCAATTAGAATTGAAATTATAAAAATAATAGTTGGAGTAATCAAAAATAATCATGTACTACTATAAATGAATAAATATATATAAAATATTATTATAAATCTAATGTATATATATGAATTCTATTAATAATTATTATTATATTGCAATATAGATTAAATATATAAATATTAAATATTCAATAGATGTTAACATATAATAAAATATAATTAATAAATTAAATATTAAATGTAATTACAAGTTAAACATATGATTGTCATACTAATACCATTATTACTTCCATCACTACTAACAATATCAATATGAATATTGAAATCAGTATTAGTCATGCTATTATTTTCTATAGACAATATATAAATAGGAAAGTTGATATATATAATTGGTTTTGATATTATTGTATTCATTATTAATATCATTATTACTCTTATTAATATTGTTATTAGTAGTATTATTATTAATATTAATTTTATTATGAATATTATTTCTATTGTTACTATTATTATTTGTGTCATTAATCTTATATATAAAAATTTATATAAATAATGTTATTATATACTTAATATTATTATACAGATATATATTCTAGAAAATCAATAATTAATTTTATTTATATTATTATTAATATATTTATTAATTATTAATTATTAATTATTAAATCTATAAGAAAATCGTACAAATAGATCCTTAAGGATCCCCAAATTCGTTGCCTGTTCCTATCAACACCATACCAGATTTTTTTCTATCTGGAATCATGACTTTACAGCACATTAACATCCAAAAGCTGTTAGCAATCTCTATCCTCTGTTATTTTTATTTTTTTTATATCTATTTTTCTGTACTGATTAATTCAAGGTCGATAGTCATTTATATATATATATATATAAATCGATCACTTCCAGTGGTAAAACGAAAAAAAATTGAAATACAATATCAATTATCACTTACAATTATCGTTCACAGTCATTTTTCAATTGGAATTCAAACAGAAAACGAGAAATAACAGGTAACGGCCCTGTTCAAGTTTTATTTTTCTAAAACTTCGAAATTTTGTTTTAATTAAAAATCTATTAATGCAGTAATGTTTTAAACACTTCGTTCAATCAATCTGGAAAGTTTCATTTGTTAAATTTCCATATCGAAATCGAATTTTGGAAGTCAAACGTTTGAACACATAAAGTCAAACGGGGTTCATCATTTAAATTCGATCTTTGGGTTACGAATTTAGTGAAATTGAGATTTGATAAAGATTACAGAAAAGTTTTCAAACATTTTTCGTGTAGAAACTTTGAGCTAAAACGTTCAAAATCTTCGATTTTGATTTTGAGTTCATGAACAACTAAAACGGGTTTTTTTACAGTTTTCTTAATTTTTTTGTTTTTGATGTTTTCATTAAATGAATTAATCTTTAATCATTTGCTGTTTGTTAAACAATTCTTAAACTAAATAAATAAAACTTTATGAATCTGGTTTGAACATCGACCGAATTAAAACTCATGGGGAAGAAGAAGAGGTTTTATAATACGGTTTATATATAATTTCGAGGGTTTTAAAACAGAATAATGGGCAACAGCCCAATGGTCCGAGATGTTAACGGGGGAGCGAGAGGTCGCGGGTTCGATCCATGGCAGAGACATTTTCTTTTTAGACAGCCTCTTTATTGAGGTAGTCTCACCTTTTTTATTATTATTATTATTATTATTATTATTATTATTATTATTATTATTATTATTATTATTATTGTTGTTGTTGTTGTTAATGTTGCTATTATTACGATTGATTATTAATTAATGTTATTACTACTAAGTATATTAAATATCACTAGTAACATTATTATTGTTATTATTATTATTACTAGAATTAGAAATATCATAAACATTAGTATTTGTTGTACAATATGATTAAGACTATCATCATAGTATAATATTCATCATTAATATTATTTTTATTAAAAGTAGTATTATTATTACCATTAACATTATTATTACTATATGTATTAATTAAAATTATTAATATCATTATTATTATTGTTATGATTAGTATTATTAATAAATAATATGGTTATTAATATTATCATTATTGATAAGATTTCTACTATTATTATTATAAATATCAGTATTGACAATATCATTATTAGTATTATTAATAATAAAGTTATTATTATTATTATTGTAAATCATTATTATTATCAAAGCTATCTTTTTAAACAAATAAATACTATGTACATAAAATATACTTACTACATAATTATATTAATATTTTCACATAACTATATATATTAAACCTATTAATATTATTTGTATAAATATTTACATATAACAAACTATTGTTTTCTTTTTTTTCACTAAATAATTATATATATAAATATGGATATATTAATGTAACTATATAAATATTAATCTTTTTGAATACATACACAAATTAAATATATATATAATATATAAATTAGGTTATAATATATAAAATTGTTCAATTATGATTATATGTATTAATATATACACAAATGATATAGGTTCGTGAATCCGAGGCCAACCCTACACGTGTTTAATGTCGTCATATGTATTTTTACTACAAAATACAGTATTGTGAGTTTCATTTACCTTTTTACCCTTTATATTTTTGGGCTGAGAATACATGCGTAATTTTTGTAACTGTTTTACGAAATAGACACAAGTAAATGAAACTACATTCTATGGCTGGATTATTAAACCGAATATGCCCCTTTTTAGTCTGGTAATCTAAGAATTAGGGAACAGACACCCTAATTGACGCGAATCCTAAAGATAGATCTATCGGGCCCAACAAGCCCCATCCAAAGTACCGGATGCTTTAGTACTTCGAAATTTATATCATGTCCGAAGGAGGATCCCAGAATGATGGGGATATTCTTATATGCATATTGTGAATGTTGGTTACCAGGTGTTCACCATATGAATGATTTTTGTCTCTATGCATGGGACGTATGTTTATGAGAAATGGAAATATGTAAACTTGTGGTCTATTAAAATTATGAAATGATTATTTATATTAAACTAATGAACTCACCAACCTTTTGGTTGACACTTTTAAGCATGTTTATTCTCAGGTGTGAAAGAGACCTTCCGCTGTGCATTTGCTCATTTTAAAGACATTATTTGGAGTCGATCACCGCAATGGAACCAGATGTTGGTGACTTCGCCCAGATGGATTAGGATGGGTCCTTTCAGTTGGTATCGGAGCGGTGGTCTTAGCGAACCAGGTCTTGCATTAGTGTGTCTAACTAGTAGTTGTTAGAATGCCTTAATGAGTCTGAACTTCGACCGTGTCTGCATGTAAAAATTTTTGCTTATCATTTAGTGTCGAAAATTATTTGCTTATCATCCTTAAAGTCTAGACACGTCTTACTGCCTCTATTGCATAGACAATGTATAGATAAATTCATATCTTAACGTATCTGTTATTGTTACCTTTGCTTGACAGCTTCCGTGGATTCCTCCGTAACTTATGGAATTTTAGTATTATATATACATATGTAACTTATGTATTGCAGGGTACTAATCTACATCCTATAATCTATTTCTTATTAAAAATCCTTCATCTGATCGTATGAGGCGAATCCCTCAACCAGTTTGAGTTCCTCAGATTCCGATAGTTATTCCGATAGTTAATCCGACAACTATTCCGATAAGGATTTCCACTCGAACTCCGAAAGCAATATAACCAGAATGAATCAACCAATCATCCATCATCAATTCATTTGATGGGTTCATAGTCGACTAAATCAATGGAAACGCACAGAAGGCGATCCCCTCCACTAATCGAATTTATCTCTTGGCAATGAACCTGAAGCACTTACCGGCGAACCAGTCCGAAACACCATTTCCACCCTCATTTCCCGAATATCTCGCCATGATTACATTCTATCTAAAAATTCTAAACCTCATTCATCCGCTCGTCCGAAACGACAATCATCCCGACGTAATAGAAGAAGTCAATGAGCTTTGCACTCGAGTAGTGGCTCTGGAGAATATGGTGCAAAATGTACCAGCTTCAGTATCATCACCGGCACCAACAGTACCACCAGTAACAGCACCAGTACCATCAAGAATCCATGCCTCAACATCTCATCCTATATCTCGAGCATAATCATCGTTCTATATGACGTTCTATATCATTTATCTTCGTTCTATATGACGATTATGTAATCTCTAATGTTTTAGAGATTATATATTCTTGTTCTAACGGTAAATCAAATGAGTTTAATATCACATTGACTCATTAAATCCATGATTACATCTGAAGAAAATATATATGTATATATTTTCATAAAGATTTAATTAAAAATTCTTTCGTACAAACTGTTAATGGTGAAAATATTTTAACGGGTAGGTAATACCCGAGGAATATTCAGATTTCACATTAATAAGTACACTGTTCATTCTTCGAATCTGATTCAACAGTCATTCACTATCATACTTACATTCACAGACACACGTATCCGTTCACCGCAGAATAACCATTTTCATTCAAATTTCATATTTGGATTTTGATTTATCAGAATCCAACAAGTGGCATAATGAAGGAAAACATTGGACAAAAATAAAAATTTGTTAGAAACAAACAAATTAACTATAAGAAAAAAAAAAATTTGTTAAGAATCCAGCTAACTGTTCCTAGCTAACTGATTACATTTATTTATTGCAATTTATTTATCGCAATTTAATTATCGCAATTTACATTCTCACAATTTACATTCTCGCAATTTACATTATCGCACTTTATTTATCGTCATTTAATTTCTGTTATTTATTTTTACGCACTTTAAATATCGAGACACGTATACAAGGTTTTGACATATCATATCGACGCATCTATATATATTATTTGGAATAAGCATAGACACTATATATGCAGTAATGATCGAGTTCTCTATACAGGGTTGAGGTTGATTCTATAATAATATATATACTTTGAGTTGTGATCGAGTCTGAGACGTATACGGGTCACGACACGTATTAATTAATTCGAATATTATATATTAAACTATATATGAATTATTGGACTGTTAACTGTGGACTATCGACTATGGACTAATATTATTGGACAAATTAAAATGAATTAAAATATTGATTATAACATATGAAACTAAACATTTCTTCAAGTTTGCCACTTGATTTCACCTTAAACCTCATTTGTATCTTGACGATTACAATCTGCGTTCAAACCTTTCATGATTCTTGAAAACACCTCAATCGATAGGATGACCCAACCGCACTTCGTCTACGGAAGAAAAGATTGATGCATATAGTTATGCACTTGAAAAACACTCGGAAACTGAGTAAACATTTAACACATAACTGTGCTAATTTCTTTAGTGTTATTATTACCCAAAATAACCTTGCAGTTCTTCTTCAAAATAGCCAATTTTGTCACAGCTCCAGCAAGACAACTTCGACTTTTCCTACGAAACAACCTTATTATAACGTTGATATATACGCGTGCTCTTTTATTGTTACCAGGGAACCTTTCATATTCCACCATATTACCATCAGAGTTTAATCATCTAAAAACACAATTCTCTTGAAACCACCTCGGATTAATAACCGATGATTCAGATATCATAGCATTAAATGCAGAGGAAACAGAAAAATGGTAGATGGTCTAAACAGTCAAAAGTTTGATGATAAAGAAAGGAGTGTCAGGAACGCTCGATAGATAAAAAAAAAAGATTGAGCTACCCATGAAGGAGACCAAGGACAAATACAAGGACCAAACCCTATATTCAAAGGATTTGGGTAATTCTGGATCCGTTGAAATCTTTAGAGAATATCTTGCTCCGAAGTCATGTTAAAATCTTGCGGAAAATCTTTCTCCATCAACCATCGAACCTAGAAATTCCAAAATATCATCATCAATATCTTCGATATTTCTGAGGATATTTTCATAAATATTCTTGTCCGAAATTATATACCTCTTCGTGCTTCCTGTGTATCATTATATCGGAAACATTCAATAGAAAATTTAGTATCGAAAAGCAGATTATTCAAAACTATGAAGAAAGCCGTAGACAAATCACAAAGAATAAGTTTGACTTCAAAGAATCCAAATAATTCAATGCCTGCTGAAGTCTTTAGCGAATATCTTGCTCCTTATCCTAAACCCTTGCGAACAATAGTTTCTATCATCCTCTGATCTTAGATATTCCGAGATATTATCGTATCTTTCATTATAAATATCCTCCATATTTCTGTAGATATTTTTATAACTATTCTTATCTGAAATCATTAATCTCTTCGTGCTATGAGTATTACATCATATAGAAACTGTTAGTTTCTATATTCTGTAAACTTTCGAACTTAAAATATGAATGTTATTGAAGTAATGTTGGGAACTGAAGCATGAGTTAGTATAATATAATGACACTTGATCAATGTGATTATATTACAGTAAGTCATGCTGAGTTTCTAATGGAACGTGATGATTAACAGATCATAAAATCATCATGTGCCATGTTACACGACTCGTTCATTCTACTTCACCTCAGTACATATCAAGAAAATATATTCTTGATAATTCTATTCTCAGTGATTCTGGTAATTTGACAAATCAAATCGTGCCATTACGACTTCCTTCTTAGAACATTAACAATGTTTATTCCGAAGTTTATATCTGCGAATTCTGAACCATTACAAGCGGTGTTTAATCGCAAGAAGAAGAAACGAAGGGACAAAGCTCCAAAATATAAGAGAAAATATAAAGCCTAATAACAACTCGGAGGTTACAAACCATGGATATTAATACGAATAACAATATAAAGACATAGTATAATTAAGAATAATATTACCCCGAGGTAATAGTAGGAGTAAACAGATTCTTCTGGTGGAAGATTGAAAAGAAGGATGACAGGAATGATAATTAAGAAAACATCAAGAATTAGGACGGGATTAAGCACTTCACACTCTTTTGGATGTATGGACTAAGAAAGAAAGTATAGGAATGGTGAGCATAATGAAATGGAAGAGTTTGATTTATAATGGAAATATCAGACAGAATAATCAAGGCAGATCACCGTATTTATTTATAGAGATCTTCATTTTCTTTTTCGCCGAAGAATCAAATCTTTTAAATTTCGAAGATTTTCTTTAAATTCCTTGAATTCCGGAATTCAACCATGACTAGTCAAAAGTTATGATGAAACATGTCTTTCTCATTTCACTATTTTGTGATAGCTTCACTCGTACGCTTCGAGTAATCGAATTATTTTATCTGTGTTATTCATTAATGATAAAACTCTATTTATCAGCTCATATTCTTCAGGAAAACATATTTATTGTTAGCCATGACGACCTCACTCAAATTTCGGGACGAAATTTCTTTAACGGGTAGGTACTGTGATGACCCGGGAATTTCCGACCAAATTTAAACTTAAATCTTATTTGATTTCGATACAATAAGCAAAGTCTGTAATGTTGAAATATCAAAAACTTTGAACTGTGTTCATGTAACCAATTTCCCTTTGACTATTCCCGACGATTCACGAACAATTTCGTATAAATAATTAGGTAAATACATATATAGATATAAATATAAATATAAGTGTATATATAATATTTTGAATTAATAAAGTACACTTAATCAATTAGAATTGAAATTATAAAAATAATAGTTGGAGTAATCAAAAATAATCATGTACTACTATAAATGAATATATATATAAAAAATATTATTATAAATCTAATGTATATATATGAATTCTATTAATAATTATTATTATATTACAATATAGATCAAATATATAAATATCAAATATTCAATAGATGTTAACATATAATAAAATATAATTAATAAATTAAATATTAAATGTAATTACAAGTTAAACATATGATTGTCATACTAATACCATTATTACTTCCATCACTACAAACAATATTAATATGAATATTGAAATCAGTATTAGTCATGCTATTATTTTCTATAGACAATATATAAATAGGAAAGTTGATATATATAATTGGTTTTGATATTATTGTATTCATTATTAATATCATAATTACTCTTATTAATATTGTTATTAGTAGTATTATTATTAATATTAATTTTATTATGAATATTATTTCTATTGTTACTATTATTATTTGTGTCATTAATCTTATATATAAAAATTTATATAAATAATGTTATTATATACTTAATATTAGTATACAGATATATATTTTAGAAAATCAATAATTGATTTTATTTATATTATTATTATTAATATATTTATTAATTATTAATTATTAAATCTATAAGAAAATCGTACAAATAGATCCTTAAGGATCCCCAAATTCGTTGCCTTTTCCTATCAACACCATACCAGATTTGTATCTGTCTACAATCACGACTTTACAGCACATTAACATCCAAAAGCTGTTAGCAATCTCTATCCTCTGTTATTTTTATTTTTTTTATATCTATTTTTCTGTACTGATTAATTCAAAGTCGATAGTCATTTATATATATATATATATATATATATATAAATCGATCACTTCCAGTGGTAAAACGAAAACAATTGAAATACAATATCAATTATCACTTACAATTATCGTTCACAGTCATTTTTCAATTGGAATTCAAACAGAAAACGAGAAATAACAGGTAACGGCCCTGTTCAAGTTTTATTTTTCTAAAACTTTGAAATTTTGTTTTAATTAAAAATATATTAATGCAGTAATGTTTTAAACACTTCGTTCAATCAATCTGGAAAGTTTCATTTGTTAAATTTCCATATCGAAATCGAATTTTGGAAGTCAAACGTTTGAACACATAAAGTCAAACGGGGTTCATCATTTAAATTCGATCTTTGTGTTACGAATTTAGTGAAATTGAGATTTGATAAAGATTACAGAAAAGTTTTCAAACATTTTTCGTGTAGAAACGTTGAGCTAAAACGTTCAAAATCTTCGATTTTGATTTTGAGTTCATGAAGAACTAAAACGGGTTTTTTTTACAGTTTTCTTAATTTTTTTTGTTTTTGATGTTTTCATTAAATGAATTAATCTTTAATCATTTGCTGTTTGTTAAACAATTCTTAAACTAAATAAATAAAACTTTATGAATCTGGTTTGAACATCGACCGAATTAAAACTCATGGGGAAGAAGAAGAGGTTTTATAATACGGTTTATATATAATTTCGATGGTTTTAAAACAGAATAATAGGCAACAGCCCAATGGTCCGAAATGTTAACGGGGGAGCGAGAGGTCGCGGGTTCGATCCATGGCAAAGACGTTTTCTTTTTAGATAGCCTCTTTATTGAGGTAGTCTCACCTTTTTATTATTATTATTATTATTATTATTATTATTATTATTATTATTATTATTATTATTATTATTATTAATGTTGCTATTATTACGATTGATTATTAATTAATGTTATTACTACTAAGTATATTAAATATCACTAGTATCATTATTATTGTTATTATTATTATTATTACTAGAATTAGAAATATCATAAACATTAGTATTTGTTATACAATATGATTATGACTATCATCCTAGTATAATATTCATCATTAATATTATTTTTATTAAAAGTAGTATTATTATTACCATTAACATGATTATTACTATATGTATTAATTATTATTGTCAGTTATTGTTATTATGATTAGTATTATTAATAAATAATATGGTTATTAATATTATCATTATTGATAAGATTTTTACTATTATTATTATAAATATCAGTATTAACAATATTATTATTAGTATTATTAATAATAAAGTTATTATTATTATTATTGTAAATCATTATTATTATCAAAGCTATCTTTTTAAACAAATAAATACTATGTACATAAAATATACTTATTACATAATTATATTAATATTTTCACATTACTATATATATTAAACCTATTAATATTATTTGTATAAATATTTACATATAACAAACTATTGTTTTCTTTTTTTTTTCACTAAACAATTATATATATAAATATGGATATATTAATGTAACTATATAAATATTAATCTTTTTGAATACATATACAAATTAGATATATATATATATATATATATATATATATATATATATATATATATATATATATATATATATATATATATATAATATAAATTAGGTTATAATATATAAAATTATTCAATTACGATTATATGTATTAATATATACACAAATGATATAGGTTCGTGAATCCGAGGCCAACCCTGCACTTGTTCAATGTCGTCATATGTATTTTTACTACAAAATACAGTATTGTGAGTTTCATTTACCTTTTTACCCTTTATATTTTTGGGCTGAGAATACATGCGCAATTTTTATAACTGTTTTACGAAATAGACACAAGTAAATGAAACTACGTTCTATGGATGGATTATTAAACCGAATATGCCCCTTTTTAGTCTGGTAATCTAAGAATTAGGGAACAGACACCCTAATTGACGCGAATCCTAAAGATAGATCTATCGGGCCCAACAAGCCCCATCCAAAGTACCGGATGTTTTAGTACTTCGAAATTTATATCATGTCCGATGGAGGATCCCGGAATGATGGGGATATTCTTATATGCATATTGTGAATGTCGGTTACCAGGTGTTCGCCATATGAATGATTTTTGTCTCTATGCATGGGACGTATATTTATGAGAAATGGAAATATGTAAACTTGTGGTCTATTAAAATTATGAAATGATTATTTATGTTAAACTAATGAACTCACCAACCTTTTAGTTGACACTTTTAAGCATGTTTATTCTCAGGTGTGAAAGAGACCTTCCGCTGTGCATTTGTTCATTTTAAAGACATTATTTGGAGTCGATTACAGCAATGGAACCAGATGTTGGTGACTGTAACGACCCGACCAAAACCGTTATTGACGGCGCCGTTAACTTAGGTCCCGTTGCGTGGTCGTAGTCCCTATATGAGACTCGTTTGACCAAAATTATGTCGCATTCATTTGAAAGGTACAAGACTTGCAAGTTTAGTTTACAAAACCGTTCGACAACAAGTCTAAGTTTACAAAAGTCATAAAGTATAAATGAAATAACTTGCGACATAATTAGTTTAAAAACACAGTTGCTATAAATAGCGTAAGTATGTAAACAAAAGTTTGAATCCAAAGGTGCTATCACTAGCGTATGTATGTATGTATCTTGACTCCAAGCAAATAATCAGAGTGTATGCATGTATGCTTGACCCCAAGCAAGTATGAGTGTACGCGGAAGCATGTATCAAATAGCCAAGTATGAACCTGAGAAACATATAGAAAACGGTCAACGAAAAACGTTGGTGAAATCATAGGTGTTTGTAATAAACGTTGTTTTTGAACCACAAGATTTAGTATTCCCATAGTTGATTATCAAAATCGTTTGCATTCCAAAAGTATTGTTCGCGAGCACCCAATTATCAAGACTTAACGTTTCCTTCCATAGAACCCCATCACAATAGTGTTAGAACATACACTGTTTCTCGAAAATATATTTCATCCGTAGACGGTAGCGAACCGTCCGTAATGAGGGTTTGTCAAACCCGTATGGCCACACAATATAAGTTCTCGCTTACACCCTGCAAGTGTAACTAATGATAATCGAATTGAGGATTTTTGTTCTAACTCGCTGTGGAATGTTTGTTTTCCTTGTACTTGTGTTCAAAGTATAAAAGTAAGTAGTACAAAATGTAACAAAGTATATGTTTCTCAGCCCACAATTTAAAGTATAAAAAGTTGTTGGAAAGGTGGGACTATGATCTCACCTCGAGTGCACGAGTATAAAGGTACTTCACAAAGTAAACGTGTGCATGAAAGTTGCTTAGCCTTGACCTAAACAAGTAAGTTATATCAATTAACCGGTTACGACACAAAGTCGGGTGAAATGTGTTCAATTAGTCCTATGGCTCGTTACGACTCGATTAAGTATAGCATGTGAATCACGTTGTCAAGTTTCATACAAGAAACAAGTATAAAAGCATGTTAGAATGATTGTATAAAAGTTTGGTTAAGTTTGACTAAAAGTCAAACTTGGTCAAAGTCAACGAAAAAGTCAACGCGTTCGGGTTCGGTCCCGAACTATTTTTCTGAGGTTTTTATTCATATATAAGCATATTAGAACAAGTTTCATGTGAATCGGAGGTCGGTAGCTAGTCAAACATTTCGCGTGAAATGTGACAAAGTGAGCAGAATCTGGCCAGGCGATTCTGCGCGCCGCGCGGGGATGTGGCGCGCCGCGCCACTACCTGGGCAGAGAATTCTGGTCAGTTTTTCCAAGTGTGCACGAACCAAAACCTTTTCTAACACAACACTTGACCCGCAAACACTTATAATGCCTATCATATATCGTCGAAAAGGTATTTTGAAGAGGAATACAACTAACCACATATCATCAATCAAAAACATCATTTACAATAACCGAAAACTCGTCAATTGATCAAGAAAGGTTTATTTTCAAAGTTTCAAGTTCGTAAAACGTATTTTATGATTCGGGAATCCAATTTACACATACGATATGCCGTTTCGAAGGTAATTAAGCATACATTACAACTAATCACTAACAATTAACATTCCATGGCATTCAAGCATCAAAAGTTCATGTCAAGAACTATCAAACCCTAGTCAAACATCACAAAATCATTAATCGGGTTTTTGAAGTTTTCTTAATCAACCTACACATCAAAATGTGGCTAATGATACTAGTAACACAATTAAAACATGCACTTTAACAATCTAACAACATTAACTCATCCAAAATCAAGGATTAAGCAAACCCATTTCAAATGTTCAAACTAGTTACTCCAAACCACAAATCGAGCAAACAAAACATATATTCATGTTACACACGAGCCATAGACACTAACTAACACAATTTCAAGTCAAAAACACAAATTTAGAGAAATTTAGTGTTTTAGAAATGTTACCCAAACGAGATGAAGTTGGTATCAAATTGTAGCGGATGAAGAGAGGATTCCAAATATGTAATTTGTTTTGAAGTTTGCTTCCAATCCCGAATTTAGATGATGATTCTATGAAGTTGGGGTTTGTGTGTGTGTTCTTGCTAGAGAGAAAGAGAGAGAGAGGGAGGTGGTTGAATGGTGGTGATTGGGGTGGACTAGTTGACCTAGTCAACTAGTTTGCCCCGTGTCAATTTTAGTCCCTCGAGTTTCAAAGCGGGTGCGGGAATTAACCAAACGAATATTTTTAAAACGCTCGAGTAAACGGGTGATGTCAAAATTAAATAGCGGAAATATAATGAACGTTACTCACGGAAACTATTAATTTAAATACGAAAGATTATGTTTTAAAAAAAAAAGACGGTGTTAAAATTAAATTTAACGGAAAAACGCGGGATGTTACATTATCCACAACTCAAAAGAAATTTCGTCCCGAAATTTAGTTGGAAGTAGTAGTTGTTGTTTCTTCCTCGAGATCTTGCGTTGTTGGTTCTACGAATAAGTGAAGGTACTCCCTTGGGCATTTCAACGAACTTTGACAGTCGGGATTTCACGTCGTCTTAGAGTTTGGGTTCACGATTCATGGTTTCGACCGGCCCTCCTAGGAATGAAGTTTATCGTCGATAGTGAGTTCATCAAAGGAGATAGCAAGTTCTCGTTTCGCAAAACACGTCTTTGAGTTGATACATCGAATGTGGGATAAACGGAGACCCAAAATGAGTCGGAAAAGTCTAAACGGCTAGCGACGGGTCCAAAACGCCCCAAGAATTTAAAGGATCAAAATATCGCGGATTTAGCTTCCTACGTTTCCCGAAACGGATTAAACCTTTCCAAGGTGCGACTTTTAACGTGACGCGGTTTCCCACGTGGAATTTGAAATGTTTACGTCTAACATCGGCGTAGCTCTTGGTGATTACGAGTAGCGTAGGGTTTTACCTGAATATGAATAAATTTTCTCGGTTGCTCATGAATAACCTCGGCCCCGGTGAATTGATCATCGTTTACTTGGTTCGACAAAGGAGAATGACGTTTCCGGTCACATGTGGTTTCAAAAGGAGTGACGTTAAAACTCGAATGAAAATCATGGTAGTACGAGGATTAAGCTAAAGGAAAATACTTTTCTCAAGTAAATTTGAAGTTAGTAATACAAATTCGTATTATGGTTTTCAAGACTTAAATCGTATGTTTGTTCGGTCCTTCGGGTTGTGGAAGGTACGCGGTACTCATGTCTAAACGCGGTCCCGAGGCTTTTTGTAAGGTACTCCAAAATCTAGAAGTGAAACGAGGATCTCGATCCGAAACGGGGTACATTTCCCTAAGGCATATTGAACAAGTTTGCTAGGAATTGAAAACGTTAGCTAGGACAAGTTTCTCAAGAAAATTCGCGTCGCGGAAGATTTATCGGTTTCCAAAAACGTTCGTCGGGGCAAGTTCTCCTCGGTTTCTGAAAGAAAAACGTTCGTCGGAACTATTCACCCTCGAGGTGAATACTAGTATAACGTGGAGAGTCCCTCCCTCCATTGAGAGTTTAGAATAAAGATTTCCTGAACCGGAAGTACGAGTGTGGTGAGAGAGATGAAATGTCCCGTTCTTATTGATTAAAAACGTTCCATATTAATTGATTTCGTTGCGAGGTTTTGACCTCTATATGAGACGTTTTTCAAAGACTGCATTCATTTTTAAACAAACCATAACCTTTATTTCATAGATAAAGGTTTTAAAAAGCTTTACGTAGATTATCAAATAATGATAATCTAAAATATCCTGTTTACACACGACCATTACATAATGGTTTACAATACAAATATGTTACAACAAAATAAGTTTCTTGAATGCAGTTTTTACACAATATCATACAAGCATGGACTCCAAATCTCGTCCTTATTTAAGTATGCGACAGCGGAAGCTCTTAATAATCACCTGAGAATAAATATGCTTAAAACGTCAACAAAAATGTTGGTGAGTTATAGGTTTAACCTATATATATCAAATCGTAACAATAGACCACAAGATTTCATATTTCAATACACATCCCATACATAGAGATAAAAATCATTCATATGGTGAACACCTGGTAACCGACAATAACAAGATGCATATATAAGAATATCCCCATCATTCCGGGACACCCTTCGGATATGATATAAATTTCGAAGTACTAAAGCATCCGGTACTTTGGATGGGGTTTGTTAGGCCCAATAGATCTATCTTTAGGATTCGCGTCAATTAGGGTGTCTGTTCCCTAATTCTTAGATTACCAGACTTAATAAAAAGGGGCATATTCGATTTCGATAATTCAACCATAGAATGTAGTTTCACGTACTTGTGTCTATTTTGTAAATCATTTATAAAACCTGCATGTATTCTCATCCCAAAAATATTAGATTTTAAAAGTGGGACTATAACTCACTTTCACAGATTTTTACTTCGTCGGGAAGTAAGACTTGGCCACTGGTTGATTCACGAACCTATAACAATATATACATATATATCAAAGTATGTTCAAAATATATTTACAACACTTTTAATATATTTTGATGTTTTAAGTTTATTAAGTCAGCTGTCCTCGTTAGTAACCTACAACTAGTTGTCCACAGTTAGATATACAGAAATAAATCGATAAATATTATCTTGAATCAATCCACGACCCAGTGTATACGTATCTCAGTATTGATCACAACTCAAACTATACATATTTTGGAATCAACCTCAACCCTGTATAGCTAACTCCAACATTCACATATAGAGTGTCTATGGTTGTTCCGAAATATATATAGATGTGTCGACATGAAAGGTCGAAACATTGTATACGTGTCTATGGTATCTCAAGATTACATAATATACAATACAAGTTGATTAAGTTATGGTTGGAATAGATTTGTTACCAATTTTCACGTAGCTAAAATGAGAAAATTTATCCAATCTTGTTTTACCCATAACTTCTTCATTTTAAATCCGTTTTGAGTGAATCAAATTGCTATGGTTTCATATTGAACTCTATTTTATGAATCTAAACAGAAAAAGTATAGGTTTATAGTCGGAAAAATAAGTTACAAGTCGTTTTTTGTAAAGGTAGTCATTTCAGTCGAAAGAACGACGTCTAGATGACCATTTTAGAAAATATACTTCCACTTTGAGTTTAACTATAATTTTTGGATATAGTTTCATGTTCATAATAAAAATCATTTTCTCAGAATAACAACTTTTAAATCAAAGTTTATCATAGTTTTTAATTAACTAACCCAAAACAGCCCGCGGTGTTACTACGACGACGTAAATCCGGTTTTACGGTGTTTTTCGTGTTTCCAGGTTTTAAATCATTAAGTTAGCATATCATATAGATATAGAACATGTGTTTAGTTGATTTTAAAAGTCAAGTTAGAAGGATTAACTTTTGTTTGCGAACAAGTTTAGAATTAACTAAACTATGTTCTAGTGATTACAAGTTTAAACCTTCGAATAAGATAGCTTTATATGTATGAATCGAATGATGTTATGAACATCATTACTACCTTAAGTTCCTTGGATGAACCTACTGGAAAAGAGAAAAATGGATCTAGCTTCAATGGATCCTTGGATGGCTCAAAGTTCTTGAAGCAAAATCATGACACGAAAACAAGTTCAAGTAAGATCATCACTTGAAATAAGATTGTTATAGTTATAGAAATTGAACCAAAGTTTGAATATGATTATTACCTTGTATTAGAATGATAACCTACTGTAAGAAACAAAGATTTCTTGAGGTTGGATGATCACCTTACAAGATTGGAAGTGAGCTAGCAAACTTGAAAGTATTCTTGATTTTATGAAACTAGAACTTTTGGAATTTATGAAGAACACTTAGAACTTGAAGATAGAACTTGAGAGAGTTCAATTAGATGAAGAAAATTGAAGAATGAAAGTGTTTGTAGGTGTTTTTGGTCGTTGGTGTATGGATTAGATATAAAGGATATGTAATTTTGTTTTCATGTAAATAAGTCATGAATGATTACTCATATTTTTGTAATCTTATGAGATATTTCATGCTAGTTGCCAAATGATGGTTCCCACATGTGTTAGGTGACTCACATGGGCTGCTAAGAGCTGATCATTGGAGTGTATATACCAATAGTACATACATCTAAAAGCTGTGTATTGTACGAGTACGAATACGGGTGCATACGAGTAGAATTGTTGATGAAACTGAACGAGAATGTAATTGTAAGCATTTTTGTTAAGTAGAAGTATTTTGATAAGTGTATTGAAGTCTTTCAAAAGTGTATAAATACATATTAAAACACTACATGTATATACATTTTAACTGAGTCGTTAAGTCATCGTTAGTCGTTACATGTAAGTGTTGTTTTGAAACTTTTAGGTTAACGATCTTGTTAAATGTTGTTAACCTAATGTTTATAATATCAAATGAGATTTTAAATTATTATATTATCATGATATTATCATGTATGAATATCTCTTAATATGATATATATACATTAAATGTCTTTACAACGATAATCGTTACATATATGTCTCGTTTAAAAATCATTAAGTTAGTAGTCTTGTTTTTACATATGTAGTTCATTGTTAATATACTTAATGATATGTTTACTTATCATAGTATCATGTTAACTATATATATATCCATATATATGTCATCATATAGTTTTTACAAGTTTTAACGTTCGTGAATCACCGGTCAACTTGGGTGGTCAATTGTCTATATGAAACATATTTCAATTAATCAAGTCTTAACAAGTTTGATTGCTTAACATGTTGGAAACATTTAATCATGTAAATATCAATCTCAATTAATATATATAAACATGGAAAAGTTCGGGTCACTACAGTACCTACCCGTTAAATAAATTTCGTCCCGAAATTTTAAGCTGTTGAAGGTGTTGATGAATCTTCTGGAAATAGATGCGGGTATTTCTTCTTCATCTGATCTTCACGCTCCCAGGTGAACTCGGGTCCTCTACGAGCATTCCATCGAACCTTAACAATTGGTATCTTGTTTTGCTTAAGTCTTTTAACCTCACGATCCATTATTTCGACGGGTTCTTCGATGAATTGAAGTTTTTCGTTGATTTGGATTTCATCTAACGGAATAGTGAGATCTTCTTTAGCAAAACATTTCTTCAAATTCGAGACGTGGAAAGTGTTATGTACAGCCGCGAGTTGTTGAGGTAACTCAAGTCGGTAAGCTACTGGTCCGACACGATCAATAATCTTGAATGGTCCAATATACCTTGGATTTAATTTCCCTCGTTTACCAAATCGAACAACGCCTTTCCAAGGTGAAACTTTAAGCATGACCATCTCTCCAATTTCAAATTCTATATCTTTTCTTTTAATGTCAGCGTAGCTCTTTTGTCGACTTTGGGCGGTTTTCAACCGTTGTTGAATTTGGATGATCTTCTCGGTAGTTTCTTGTATAATCTCCGGACCCGTAATCTGTCTATCCCCCACCTCACTCCAACAAATTGGAGACCTACACTTTCTACCATAAAGTGCTTCAAACGGCGCCATCTCAATGCTTGAATGGTAGCTGTTGTTGTAGGAAAATTCTGCTAACGGTAGATGTCGATCCCAACTGTTTCCGAAATCAATAACACATGCTCGTAGCATGTCTTCAAGCGTTTGTATCGTCCTTTCGCTCTGCCCATCAGTTTGTGGATGATAGGCAGTACTCATGTCTAGACGAGTTCCTAATGCTTGCTGTAATGTCTGCCAGAATCTTGAAATAAATCTGCCATCCCTATCAGAGATAATAGAGATTGGTATTCCATGTCTAGAGACGACTTCCTTCAAATACAGTCGTGCTAACTTCTCCATCTTGTCATCTTCTCTTATTGGTAGGAAGTGTGCTGATTTGGTGAGACGATCAACTATTACCCAAATAGTATCAAAACCACTTGCAGTCCTTGGCAATTTAGTAATGAAATCCATGGTAATGTTTTCCCATTTCCATTCCGGGATTTCGGGTTGTTGAAGTAGACCTGATGGTTTCTGATGCTCAGCTTTGACCTTAGAACACGTCAAACATTCTCCTACGTATTTAGCAACATCGGCTTTCATACCCGGCCACCAAAAATGTTTCTTGAGATCCTTGTACATCTTCCCCGTTCCAGGATGTATTGAGTATCTGGTTTTATGAGCTTCTCTAAGTACCATTTCTCTCATATCTCCAAATTTTGGTACCCAAATCCTTTCAGCCCTATACCGGGTTCCGTCTTCCCGAATATTAAGATGCTTCTCTGATCCTTTGGGTATTTCATCCTTTAAATTTCCCTCTTTTAAAACTCCTTGTTGCGCCTCCTTTATTTGAGTAGTAAGGTTATTATGAATCATTATATTCATAGATTTTACTCGAATGGGTTCTCTGTCCTTCCTGCTCAAGGCATCGGCTACCACATTTGCCTTCCCCGGGTGGTAACGAATCTCAAAGTCGTAATCATTCAATAATTCAATCCACCTACGCTGCCTCATATTCAGTTGTTTCTGATTAAATATGTGTTGAAGACTTTTGTGGTCGGTATATATAATACTTTTGACCCCATATAAGTAGTGCCTCCAAGTCTTTAATGCAAAAACAACCGCGCCTAATTCCAAATCATGCGTCGTATAATTTTGTTCGTGAATCTTCAATTGTCTAGACGCATAAGCAATCACCTTCGTTCGTTGCATTAATACACAACCGAGACCTTGCTTTGGTGCATCACAATAAATCACAAAATCATCATTCCCTTCAGGCAATGACAATATAGGTGCCGTAGTTAGCTTTTTCTTCAATAACTGAAACGCTTTCTCTTGTTCATCATTCCATTCAAATTTCTTCCCTTTATGCGTTAATGCAGTCAAGGGTTTTGCTATTCTGGAAAAGTCTTGGATGAACCTTCTGTAGTAACCAGCTAGTCCTAAAAACTGGCGTATGTGTTTCGGAGTTTTCGGGGTTTCCCACTTTTCAACAGTTTCTATTTTTGCCGGATCCACCTTAATACCTTCTTTGTTCACTATGTGACCGAGGAATTGAACTTCTTCCAACCAAAATGCACACTTTGAAAACTTAGCGTACAATTCTTCCTTCCTCAATACTTCTAACACCTTTCTCAAATGTTCACCGTGTTCTTGGTCATTCTTTGAGTAGATAAGTATGTCATCAATGAAAACAATGACAAACTTGTCAAGGTATGGTCCACACACTCGGTTCATAAGGTCCATGAACACAGCTGGTGCATTAGTTAAACCAAACGGCATGACCATAAACTCGTAATGACCGTAACGTGTTCTGAAAGCAGTCTTTGGAATATCATCTTCTTTCACCCGCATTTGATGATACCCGGAACGTAAGTCAATCTTTGAATAAACAGACGAGCCTTGTAGTTGATCAAATAAGTCGTCGATTCTTGGTAGTGGGTAGCGATTCTTGATGGTAAGTTTGTTCAACTCTCGGTAGTCGATACACAACCTGAATGTACCATCTTTCTTCTTGACAAACAAAACAGGAGCTCCCCAAGGTGATGTGCTTGGTCGAATGAAACCACGCTCTAAAAGTTCTTGTAATTGGCTTTGCAGTTCTTTCATCTCACTGGGTGCGAGTCTGTAAGGAGCACGAGCTATTGGTGCAGCTCCTGGTACAAGATCTATTTGAAATTCAACGGATCGATGTGGGGGTAATCCCGGTAATTCTTTCGGAAATACATCGGGAAATTCTTTTGCAATGGGAACATCATTGATGCTCTTTTCTTCAGTTTGTACTTTCTCGACGTGTGCTAGAACAGCATAGCAACCTTTTCTTATTAGTTTTTGTGCCTTCAAATTACTAATAAGATGTAGCTTCGTGTTGCCCTTTTCTCCGTACACCATTAAGGGTTTTCCTTTTTCTCGTATAATGCGAATTGCATTTTTGTAACAAACGATCTCTGCTTTCACTTCTTTCAACCAGTCCATACCGATTATCACATCAAAACTCCCTAACTCTACTGGTATCAAATCAATCTTAAATGTTTCGCTAACCAGTTTAATTTCTCGATTCCGACATATATTATCTGCTGAAATTAATTTACCATTTGCTAATTCGAGTAAAAATTTACTATCCAAAGGCGTCAATGGACAACTTAATTTAGCACAAAAATCTCTACTCATATAGCTTCTATCCGCACCCGAATCAAATAAAACGTAAGCAGATTTATTGTCAATAAGAAACGTACCCGTAACAAGCTCCGGGTCTTCCTGTGCCTCTACCGCATTAATATTAAAAACTCTTCCACGGCCTTGTCCATTCGTGTTCTCCTGGTTCGGACAATTTCTAATAATGTGGCCTGGTTTTCCACATTTATAACAAACTACATTGGCATAACTTGCTCCGACACTACTTGCTCCGCCATTACTCGTTCCGACACCATTTGTTCCTTTCGTTCTATTAACCCCTGGTCCGTAGACCTCACACTTCGCCGCGCTATGACCATTTCTTTTACACTTGTTGCAAAATTTGGTGCAGAACCCCGAGTGATTCTTTTCACACCTTTGGCATAGTTGCTTCTGATTGTTGTTGTTGTTGCGGTTATTATTGATGTTGGGATGATTGTTGTAGTTGCTGTTGTTGTTGTTGTTGTTGTTGTTGTTGGGCCGTTTGTTGTAGTTGCGATTGATGTTGCGATTGTTGGGATAATTGTTGCGATTATTGTTGTAATTGCTGTTGTTATTGTATTGGTGATTCTTATCACCGTTTTCCTCCCACTTTCTTTTGACTTGCTTCACATTGGCCTCTTCAGCAGTCTGTTCTTTAATTCTTTCTTCAATCTGGTTCACTAGTTTGTGAGCCATTCTACATGCCTGTTGTATGGAGGCGGGCTCGTGTGAACTTATATCTTCTTGGATTCTTTCCGGTAATCCTTTCACAAACGCGTCGATCTTCTCTTCCTCATCTTCGAATGCTCCCGGACACAATAGGCACAATTCTGTGAATCGTCTTTCGTACGTGGTAATATCAAATCCTTGGGTTCGTAACCCTCTAAGTTCTGTCTTGAGCTTATTGACCTCGGTTCTGGGACGGTACTTCTCGTTCATCAAGTGCTTGAATGCTGACCACGGTAGTGCGTACGCATCATCTTGTCCCACTTGCTCTAGATAGGTATTCCACCATGTTAACGCAGAACCTGTGAAGGTATGCGTAGCGTACTTCACTTTGTCCTCTTCAGTACACTTACTTATGGCAAACACCGATTCAACCTTCTCGGTCCACCGTTTCAATCCAATCGGTCCTTCGGTTCCATCAAATTCCAAAGGTTTGCAGGCAGTGAATTCTTTGTAGGTGCATCCTACACGATTTCCTGTACTGCTAGATCCAAGGTTATTGTTGGTATGTAGCGCAGCCTGTACTGCGGCTATGTTTGAAGCTAGAAAAGTACGGAATTCCTCTTCATTCATATTCACGGTGTGTCGAGTAGTCGGTGCCATTTCCTTCAAAATAGTTAAATGGAACAAGTTAAACATACAGAATATTAAGAGTAGTTAATAGTATTTCGTAGCATAATATGAACTCATTTATAAAAGCTTTTTCTTCATATTAGCGTTTTATAATTTTAAATTCGGGTAGTACCTACCCGTTAAGTTCATACTTAGTAGCTAATATACAATTCAACTACTACAATTCTATATGAAAAACTGATTATAATAATATTTCGCGTTCAAACTTTTATACAATATTTTACAAACTTACAATACCGCTTATTTTACATAAAGCATGAAATATAGCACACAATAACTTTGATACAAGATAGTTGTGAAGATAATTCTAGCTAATACACAAGTCGTTCAGCAAAGGCAATAAAGACACGTAATTCATACGTCCAGAAACAAGTCATGCATTCTGGTTTTACTAGGACTACTTCCCATCCTTGGTCTTGTGCAACATAACCGTTATGGCCGTTGATAAGACAGCGTGTTGTAACGTCATCAAAGGGACGAGGGTTACGTAATGTCCAACAGTCCCGTAATAATCTAAAAACCTCATTTCTTACCCCAATTACCGACTCCGTCACTTGTGGAAACGTTTTGTTTAATAGTTGTAGCCCGATGTTCTTGTTCTCACTTTGGTGAGAAGCGAACATTACTAATCCGTAAGCATAACATGCTTCTTTATGTTGCATGTTAGCCGCTTTTTCTAAATCACGAAGTCCAATATTCGGATATATTGAGTCAAAATAATTTCTTAACCCGTTGCGTAAAATAGCATTTGGGTTCCCCGCAATATATGCGTCAAAGTAAACACATCGTAACTTATGGGTTTCCCAATGTGATATCCCCCATCTTTCAAACGAAAGTCTCTTATAAACCAAGACATTCTTGGAACGTTCTTCGAATGTCTTACAAACTGATCTCGCCTTAAATAGTTGTGCCGAAGAATTCTGGCCGACTCTAGACAAGATTTCATCAATCATGTCTCCGGGTAGGTCTCTTAAAATATTGGGTTGTCTATCCATTTTGTGTTTTTAAACTGTAAAATAGACAAGAGTTAGATTCATAAAAAAAATACTTATTAATACAAGCAATTTTTACATATATCATAAAGCATAAGAACACTATATTCCATATATTACACCACACGAATACAACTATCTTATTCCGACTCGCTCGTTTCTTATTCTTCGGTTTTGGTTCGTTTTGCCAAGTTTCTAGGGATATATGATGTTCCCCTAATACGAGCCGTCGTTGTCCACATTGGTTTAGAAAAACCTGGTGGTTTAGAGGTTCCCGGGTCATTGTTACAACTTAAGGACTTCGGGGGTTGACGATACATATACAGTTCATCGGGGTTGGAATTAGATTTCTCTATTTTTATGCCCTTTCCCTTATTATTTTCTTTTGCCTTTTTAAATTCAGTTGGGGTAATTTCTATAACATCATCGGAATTCTCGTCGGAATCTGATTCATCGGAGAATTGGTAATCCTCCCAATATTTTGCTTCCTTGGCGGAAACACCATTGACCATAATTAACCTTGGTCGGTTGGTTGAGGATTTTCTTTTACTTAACCGTTTTATTATTTCCCCCACCGGTTCTATTTCTTCATCCGGTTCCGATTCTTCTTCCGGTTCCGATTCTTCTTCCGGTTCCGACTCTTCTTCCGGTTCCTCTTCGGGAACTTGTGAATCAGTCCACGAATCATTCCAATTTACATTTGACTCTTCATTATTATTAGGTGAGTCAATGGGACTTGTTCTAGAGGTAGACATCTATCACATAATATCAAACGCGTTAAGAGATTAATATATCACATAATATTCACATGTTAAAAATATATAGTTTCCAACAAAATTTGTTAAGCAATCATTTTTCAAGTAAACACGGTCGAAGTCCAGACTCACTAATGCATCCTAACAAACTAGATAAGACACACTAATGCAAAATTCTGGTTCTCTAAGACCATCGCTCGGATACCAACTGAAATGTCCCGTTCTTATTGATTAAAAACGTTCCATATTAATTGATTTCGTTGCGAGGTTTTGACCTCTATATGAGACGTTTTTCAAAGACTGCATTCATTTTTAAACAAACCATAACCTTTATTTCATAGATAAAGGTTTTAAAAAGCTTTACGTAGATTATCAAATAATGATAATCTAAAATATCCTGTTTACACACGACCATTACATAATGGTTTACAATACAAATATGTTACAACAAAATAAGTTTCTTGAATGCAGTTTTTACACAATATCATACAAGCATGGACTCCAAATCTCGTCCTTATTTAAGTATGCGACAGCGGAAGCTCTTAATAATCACCTGAGAATAAATATGCTTAAAACGTCAACAAAAATGTTGGTGAGTTATAGGTTTAACCTATATATATCAAATCGTAACAATAGACCACAAGATTTCATATTTCAATACACATCCCATACATAGAGATAAAAATCATTCATATGGTGAACACCTGGTAACCGACAATAACAAGATGCATATATAAGAATATCCCCATCATTCCGGGACACCCTTCGGATATGATATAAATTTCGAAGTACTAAAGCATCCGGTACTTTGGATGGGGTTTGTTAGGCCCAATAGATCTATCTTTAGGATTCGCGTCAATTAGGGTGTCTGTTCCCTAATTCTTAGATTACCAGACTTAATAAAAAGGGGCATATTCGATTTCGATAATTCAACCATAGAATGTAGTTTCACGTACTTGTGTCTATTTTGTAAATCATTTATAAAACCTGCATGTATTCTCATCCCAAAAATATTAGATTTTAAAAGTGGGACTATAACTCACTTTCACAGATTTTTACTTCGTCGGGAAGTAAGACTTGGCCACTGGTTGATTCACGAACCTATAACAATATATACATATATATCAAAGTATGTTCAAAATATATTTACAACACTTTTAATATATTTTGATGTTTTAAGTTTATTAAGTCAGCTGTCCTCGTTAGTAACCTACAACTAGTTGTCCACAGTTAGATATACAGAAATAAATCGATAAATATTATCTTGAATCAATCCACGACCCAGTGTATACGTATCTCAGTATTGATCACAACTCAAACTATACATATTTTGGAATCAACCTCAACCCTGTATAGCTAACTCCAACATTCACATATAGAGTGTCTATGGTTGTTCCGAAATATATATAGATGTGTCGACATGAAAGGTCGAAACATTGTATACGTGTCTATGGTATCTCAAGATTACATAATATACAATACAAGTTGATTAAGTTATGGTTGGAATAGATTTGTTACCAATTTTCACGTAGCTAAAATGAGAAAATTTATCCAATCTTGTTTTACCCATAACTTCTTCATTTTAAATCCGTTTTGAGTGAATCAAATTGCTATGGTTTCATATTGAACTCTATTTTATGAATCTAAACAGAAAAAGTATAGGTTTATAGTCGGAAAAATAAGTTACAAGTCGTTTTTTGTAAAGGTAGTCATTTCAGTCGAAAGAACGACGTCTAGATGACCATTTTAGAAAATATACTTCCACTTTGAGTTTAACTATAATTTTTGGATATAGTTTCATGTTCATAATAAAAATCATTTTCTCAGAATAACAACTTTTAAATCAAAGTTTATCATAGTTTTTAATTAACTAACCCAAAACAGCCCGCGGTGTTACTACGACGACGTAAATCCGGTTTTACGGTGTTTTTCGTGTTTCCAGGTTTTAAATCATTAAGTTAGCATATCATATAGATATAGAACATGTGTTTAGTTGATTTTAAAAGTCAAGTTAGAAGGATTAACTTTTGTTTGCGAACAAGTTTAGAATTAACTAAACTATGTTCTAGTGATTACAAGTTTAAACCTTCGAATAAGATAGCTTTATATGTATGAATCGAATGATGTTATGAACATCATTACTACCTTAAGTTCCTTGGATGAACCTACTGGAAAAGAGAAAAATGGATCTAGCTTCAATGGATCCTTGGATGGCTCAAAGTTCTTGAAGCAAAATCATGACACGAAAACAAGTTCAAGTAAGATCATCACTTGAAATAAGATTGTTATAGTTATAGAAATTGAACCAAAGTTTGAATATGATTATTACCTTGTATTAGAATGATAACCTACTGTAAGAAACAAAGATTTCTTGAGGTTGGATGATCACCTTACAAGATTGGAAGTGAGCTAGCAAACTTGAAAGTATTCTTGATTTTATGAAACTAGAACTTTTGGAATTTATGAAGAACACTTAGAACTTGAAGATAGAACTTGAGAGAGTTCAATTAGATGAAGAAAATTGAAGAATGAAAGTGTTTGTAGGTGTTTTTGGTCGTTGGTGTATGGATTAGATATAAAGGATATGTAATTTTGTTTTCATGTAAATAAGTCATGAATGATTACTCATATTTTTGTAATCTTATGAGATATTTCATGCTAGTTGCCAAATGATGGTTCCCACATGTGTTAGGTGACTCACATGGGCTGCTAAGAGCTGATCATTGGAGTGTATATACCAATAGTACATACATCTAAAAGCTGTGTATTGTACGAGTACGAATACGGGTGCATACGAGTAGAATTGTTGATGAAACTGAACGAGAATGTAATTGTAAGCATTTTTGTTAAGTAGAAGTATTTTGATAAGTGTATTGAAGTCTTTCAAAAGTGTATAAATACATATTAAAACACTACATGTATATACATTTTAACTGAGTCGTTAAGTCATCGTTAGTCGTTACATGTAAGTGTTGTTTTGAAACTTTTAGGTTAACGATCTTGTTAAATGTTGTTAACCTAATGTTTATAATATCAAATGAGATTTTAAATTATTATATTATCATGATATTATCATGTATGAATATCTCTTAATATGATATATATACATTAAATGTCTTTACAACGATAATCGTTACATATATGTCTCGTTTAAAAATCATTAAGTTAGTAGTCTTGTTTTTACATATGTAGTTCATTGTTAATATACTTAATGATATGTTTACTTATCATAGTATCATGTTAACTATATATATATCCATATATATGTCATCATATAGTTTTTACAAGTTTTAACGTTCGTGAATCACCGGTCAACTTGGGTGGTCAATTGTCTATATGAAACATATTTCAATTAATCAAGTCTTAACAAGTTTGATTGCTTAACATGTTGGAAACATTTAATCATGTAAATATCAATCTCAATTAATATATATAAACATGGAAAAGTTCGGGTCACTACAAGAGAAGTTTCCGCCTCAGTGCGAGCATAACGAGTAAATTGTAATTAGTCAATAAGACTGTGCGAGGACGAGATAGTATACACGTGTAACATACGGTTGAAGTCGAAAGGAATCGGTAATTCATTCGGAAGCATAAGTATAGTTCGACAAAAAATCGAAGGTGTGTCCCCGGTATGGTTGTTATCAATATTCTCGAAGTTTTCAGATGTCCAACATGAATAGATGAAATCATGTACATGGCTCATGGTGATGTTTAGGTTGATCGAGTCTAACCACCATCACGCGTCACTAGAACTTTGGTATGTCTTACCGTAATATAACCACGTTGATCGAGTGTCGTTATATTACGCTAACTCATACCTCCATTCCCACATCACTCCATAGATTCAAGTTCGTGTCATCGTGAAGACCTAAAATGAACAAAATGTAACGACGTCTCAAACGTGACTCGTATTGAATCGAAAGAATTTCTGCAACTCTAAGGAAGCGTTCCCCGAGGGAAGTGTATAAATGATTGTTCACGTCAATGTGGTTCGAGTCAGACAAAAATGTATTCAGGTATGAAAAGAGTAACGAGTCATGATAACGAGTAGCACGCAACCGTAGTGATAAATGTTGATGACGATACTCACCTAGAGTAGTGATGGTAGTAACACCAAAAAGTAGATAGTAAGAAACACCAGTGGGAAACCGATAGTAAGTTGAAACGGTGGCAATTAACAATCCGGGAGACAGAGTTCCCGAACAAGTGTGACTAATGAAGTCGTCGTCATCCATACGTGTATGAATCATGAATTTACGTGTGTTACCAAAAAGTGGCGGAATACGAGTTCGTATGATGAAGGTTGGGTACCATTAAAAAGTTTTTCCTAAGAATGATTCAAGTATAATGCACAAGTAGTCAAGTAAGTGCTATCTATAGCAAATGTATGTCAGAATGCAAATGCTAACTATCCGGTTGTAGTCTAGACTCACTAATGTGCCCTAACGACTCTGTTAGACACACTAATGCACGTCCTAGTTCCCTACAACCAACGCTCTGATACCACTTGTAACGACCCGACCAAAACCGTTATTGACGGCGCCGTTAACTTAGGTCCCGTTGCGTGGTCGTAGTCCCTATATGAGACTCGTTTGACCAAAATTATGTCGCATTCATTTGAAAGGTACAAGACTTGCAAGTTTAGTTTACAAAACCGTTCGACAACAAGTCTAAGTTTACAAAAGTCATAAAGTATAAATGAAATAACTTGCGACATAATTAGTTTAAAAACACAGTTGCTATAAATAGCGTAAGTATGTAAACAAAAGTTTGAATCCAAAGGTGCTATCACTAGCGTATGTATGTATGTATCTTGACTCCAAGCAAATAATCAGAGTGTATGCATGTATGCTTGACCCCAAGCAAGTATGAGTGTACGCGGAAGCATGTATCAAATAGCCAAGTATGAACCTGAGAAACATATAGAAAACGGTCAACGAAAAACGTTGGTGAAATCATAGGTGTTTGTAATAAACGTTGTTTTTGAACCACAAGATTTAGTATTCCCATAGTTGATTATCAAAATCGTTTGCATTCCAAAAGTATTGTTCGCGAGCACCCAATTATCAAGACTTAACGTTTCCTTCCATAGAACCCCATCACAATAGTGTTAGAACATACACTGTTTCTCGAAAATATATTTCATCCGTAGACGGTAGCGAACCGTCCGTAATGAGGGTTTGTCAAACCCGTATGGCCACACAATATAAGTTCTCGCTTACACCCTGCAAGTGTAACTAATGATAATCGAATTGAGGATTTTTGTTCTAACTCGCTGTGGAATGTTTGTTTTCCTTGTACTTGTGTTCAAAGTATAAAAGTAAGTAGTACAAAATGTAACAAAGTATATGTTTCTCAGCCCACAATTTAAAGTATAAAAAGTTGTTGGAAAGGTGGGACTATGATCTCACCTCGAGTGCACGAGTATAAAGGTACTTCACAAAGTAAACGTGTGCATGAAAGTTGCTTAGCCTTGACCTAAACAAGTAAGTTATATCAATTAACCGGTTACGACACAAAGTCGGGTGAAATGTGTTCAATTAGTCCTATGGCTCGTTACGACTCGATTAAGTATAGCATGTGAATCACGTTGTCAAGTTTCATACAAGAAACAAGTATAAAAGCATGTTAGAATGATTGTATAAAAGTTTGGTTAAGTTTGACTAAAAGTCAAACTTGGTCAAAGTCAACGAAAAAGTCAACGCGTTCGGGTTCGGTCCCGAACTATTTTTCTGAGGTTTTTATTCATATATAAGCATATTAGAACAAGTTTCATGTGAATCGGAGGTCGGTAGCTAGTCAAACATTTCGCGTGAAATGTGACAAAGTGAGCAGAATCTGGCCAGGCGATTCTGCGCGCCGCGCGGGGATGTGGCGCGCCGCGCCACTACCTGGGCAGAGAATTCTGGTCAGTTTTTCCAAGTGTGCACGAACCAAAACCTTTTCTAACACAACACTTGACCCGCAAACACTTATAATGCCTATCATATATCGTCGAAAAGGTATTTTGACGAGGAATACAACTAACCACATATCATCAATCAAAAACATCATTTACAATAACCGAAAACTCGTCAATTGATCAAGAAAGGTTTATTTTCAAAGTTTCAAGTTCGTAAAACGTATTTTATGATTCGGGAATCCAATTTACACATACGATATGCCGTTTCGAAGGTAATTAAGCATACATTACAACTAATCACTAACAATTAACATTCCATGGCATTCAAGCATCAAAAGTTCATGTCAAGAACTATCAAACCCTAGTCAAACATCACAAAATCATTAATCGGGTTTTTGAAGTTTTCTTAATCAACCTACACATCAAAATGTGGCTAATGATACTAGTAACACAATTAAAACATGCACTTTAACAATCTAACAACATTAACTCATCCAAAATCAAGGATTAAGCAAACCCATTTCAAATGTTCAAACTAGTTACTCTAAACCACAAATCGAGCAAACAAAACATATATTCATGTTACACACGAGCCATAGACACTAACTAACACAATTTCAAGTCAAAAACACGAATTTAGAGAAGTTTAGTGTTTTAGAAATGTTACCCAAACGAGATGAAGTTGGTATCAAATTGTAGCGGATGAAGAGAGGATTCCAAATATGTAATTTGTTTTGAAGTTTGCTTCCAATCCCGAATTTAGATGATGATTCTATGAAGTTGGGGTTTGTGTGTGTGTTCTTGCTAGAGAGAAAGAGAGAGAGAGGGAGGTGGTTGAATGGTGGTGATTGGGGTGGACTAGTTGACCTAGTCAACTAGTTTGCCCCGTGTCAATTTTAGTCCCTCGAGTTTCAAAGCGGGTGCGGGAATTAACCAAACGAATATTTTTAAAACGCTCGAGTAAACGGGTGATGTCAAAATTAAATAGCGGAAATATAATGAACGTTACTCACGGAAACTATTAATTTAAATACGAAAGATTATGTTTTAAAAAAAAAAGACGGTTTTAAAATTAAATTTAACGGAAAAACGCGGGATGTTACAGTGACTTCGTCCAGATGGATTAGGACGGGTCCTTTCAATCAATGAGGGTGAAGAACACAAAATTTTCGAAGTGGTTGTTGAGGGTAGGAAATGGTGAAATTGGTGTGCCTGACACAGAAGACCCGTTGAATAGTCGTTGGGTACAAATCCCTGATCAGTTCTGTATTCCTGATGATGAAAATGGATTGGCAAATCTGATTTCTTTTATATACCCTCGTGAATCACTGCAAAATCCATCCGCAGTCTACCTGCAGCAAAAAGCAATTGTCTGTCCCAAGAACGACGCTGCCGATACGATAAACAGCTTAATCGTCGATATGGTTGATGGTCCAGTTACAACTTATGGCAGCTACGACACTGCAACTCCACATGGAAATGACGGTGGTGAGGCGGAGTTGTTCTACCCTGCAGAATATCTAAATACGCTGAACTACCCTGGGTTGCCACCACATGAGCCACATTTAAAAAAGGGTGTACCAGCCATTCTGCTTCGCAACATTAATATATCAGGTCTTTGTAATGGCACCCGAATGATAATTACGCAAATGTTAGCCAAGTCAATGGAAGCTGAAATTATTACGGGCACCCGTGTCGGTGAGAAGGTCTTTTTCCCAAGAATGAGCCTTATCCACAAGGAACCAACGTTGCCGTTCATTATGAAGAGACAACAATTCCCGTTAAAAATCTCATACGCGATGATTATAAACAAAAGCCAGGGTCAATCGCTCAACTAAATTGGAGTTTATTTACCGAAACCTCTATTCGGTCACGGGCAGCTCTATGTTGCGCTATCGAGAGCTACATCACCGAGCGGTTTGAAACTACTAATTAAAAAACACGAAGACCACAGGCCTAACGTAACCAAAAATATTGTCTACACAGATATTTTGTCCGCAATTACCGACTTCGAGGCAGCACCACCTGCCCGTTCCACCTGCTAAAGAAGACCACAGCCACAGATGAATTATGTATATAGTTAATATATATTTATATTTAGTGCTAATTATTTCCTTCCTTTTGATAGTATGGTACAAATAACAGGACTTGGGCAACTAATACCGGGTGATAGAGACAGAACAATTGCAGCGAGAATCTATCGTCAATGGGTGACTTACAGTTATCACAACCAGGCTCCAACTGGTTACTGTTGCATGCTTATCGAAGAAATGGTATTCGCGTCTTACATCTCTATTAACCTGTTTTCCTCTTTTATTTATACCGTCTATTTGATGCTCTTTATATGGTGCAGAACTACCCTATGCTTGTGAATATGCGATACAGCGATAAGGAATATTTTGACGAACTTATGCACTTGAACAAGGTGTATGTGATAACAAACTTCTCGACTCATGCTACAACTCGGTGGGAGAAAATATTACCAGGCCCAACGACATTGTCGTTTGATCGCAACACAAATTTTGAAGAGCTTCCATTTGCAGACTATCCTGATCATTACTTCCAGTTTGTAGCTTATAATCAACTGCGTACACGTGTCCCGAGCACCACTGTTCTCGCTGGTATTTTTTGCACAATAACTTATGATTTAAAATTAAGTTCTTGAATATACATTCATATGAAATGCGCGTGAACAGACTACATTGGCTGCATTTATCGCCTTGAAGACCCAGTGGTCATCGGAGACGTTAACCGCAAACAGCTTATAAGAAGAACAATCGACCTCACAAATCTTGAGTAAGCCATCATTTACCAAATAAAAATAAATAAATGCATTGTTTGGGATTTTCTTTATTTAATTTGCAAAATTTCAAACACAACAGCATTTATTAAATAGAATGTGTTAACGGGAATAGACTGACTTGCTTTTCGCAACACGGGTAACCCGCAAGAATTACTTCGAACGAACAACGGATTTTTTTCCCTGTTTTTTTAGCATGTATTTCTAACTAACAGTTTGGCATGCATTTGTGTGCAGTGGTGACACAATTCAGCTAACTCTCTGGAACGAGCTCGCAACTGCTTTTGACTCGCATGCATACAACGTTATGGAAAAACCAGTTGTTTTGGCAGTCAGCTCGTGTCGGCCTAAGCTTTACCGTGGTATCTAATAATTAAAAACACAGTCTTTGTAATTACTGCATGTAATTGTTATGCGCCCATTAAAAAACTTTATAACCATTTGTTGCCTGTTTTTTCACTTTGTTTTGTAAAAGGGGAACTCCAGCTTGGTTGTACCCAGGCAACACATTGTTATTTCAATCCACCAATACCAGAATTTAATGACTCGATAGATGAGTAAGCATTGTCTTTTAACCTAGCATCGTATGGCTTTTTAAAAATACCACTGACTGCTAATTTGCATCGAATATTGGTGCAGCCACCGGGCGCGTTATTTGGAAAACCCACCATTGATCATCAACCGACAGAGATCACCGGACACGGTAATAGAGTGATTTCGTAACAGATTTTTCCTGCAAGAACTTCCAACCCACAACTTGAACAATTACAGGGTAAGTGCGATACTCTATACTGCATAACATATTTTACCAATTCTTTAGCCTACCATTAAATATTTTTTAAATATTAACTATTAATATATGTAAAAAAAAAATTTATCCAGAATGTAGATTTCACTTGTGAGGCCACCATTGAACAAATGGTGAAAACAGAGACTGGTATTACAAAAGCTACAGCGAATGTTTGTTGAAAGTCATGGAGGACATTGAAGCTCCCAATAATTACACATGCCGGGTGCACGGTACCAAAACAACCTACAAACCCACGTAAGAACACCTTGCAGCCATAATTTTTTCCTACTTCACTGCACAATAGATGACTATTTTCTTTAATGTGTTTCAACTACCGTTTCAAAACTATCGTCAATGACACATCAACTACTGCGTTCTTTACCTTTTTCTCGGACGCGGGTGATGTAGCTGTTGGAAGCACTTGCAGTGACCTCATAACAAACAGAGGTTATGATCAGCCTCATGAACTACCGCTAATTATAAGGGCCATAGAAGGGCAGAGGCACACATTTCAGTTCCACTACAACCCTCAATCAAGGAAACTGCACCCAGAATTCATTGTCACAAGACTTCTTGACAAAATCCCAAACGAAGTACCAACCGCTGATGCGTCTAACACCTCCACATAAGTCCAGAACTTACCAACAGGTTCGCCTTCTGCGTAGTTATGTCTTTCTTCATTGTACTCTATCCTTGATTTCATTACTGCCGTCACTTTTGCAGCCTATATTCAATTTTATTTTATAACCTGTAACCTGCACTCATAGATCTTATTCCTGCACAGCTGAAATTGCCACAGTCACCACAACGAGCATGACTCCACCAACTGTCCAGTTACAGAAGCAGGAGCAAACAAAGAAAGGAGAACCAGAAGAAGGGAGTTCAAAGAAGAAAGCTAAGCGAACTTTATTCCCCGAAGACTCAAAGAAAGGTAACACTGGAGCAAAGAGAAAGTGTGGGAGCCTTCAGGCCTAATCGCAGGTGGGGTAGCGAGCATATTCAGCAATTTCTTTTGGTTTGACGACTGAAAGTTTGTAAACCAGGTTTTGGTGCTGTTTTGCAAAACTTTTTATCCCGAACGTTAATTATGTGTATGCTCGCTGGAAACTTGGTTTGTGTACTTCTATTTGTAATCCTTAGCTACTTTAGGATGTAGATTATCGTTGTCTATTAACTTCCGGATCCTTGGTTAAACAATTTGATCTGTAGATTATGGTATTTATGTATTGGTGTATTTCTGCAAATTTCCATTAGAAAATGCAGTCTTTTAAGTGAATATGCTGAGTCAGGTACTTTCAGCATGTCTGTGTAATTAGTTGCATTCTGTTTGTTGTCTTTATGGATTTACTTCTTCTAACAAATACCTAGAACGTGCGAGGGTAAATTTTGAAGCGCTTTAAACTTTCCAAATCGTTAGATTTATCAAATTTCTATCATATATGTCTTGCCTCGTAGCGCGTACCTTCAATCTTGTTTTATAACAAGAAATAAAAAATGTAAATCACATATATCATAACATGAACATACTAAATCGACATTTTTTAATGCCCGATATTCTCTGTCTCCACTAATGCCTTCTTCAATATTAGGCTATTACCCACGAAAAGATTAAAACAATCAACGGGTGGCATCGATTCATTAACCATCCCGTCCTTCTGAAACACCAAATAAATAATTCAATTAGGGTGTGTTTGGCGCAACAGCTTATGGGAACTTATGAGAGGTTATGGGAGCTTGAGCTTATGATTTTAATAAGCTCCAAGTAATAAGCTTTGTTTGGTAGACATAAAAAGTAGAGCTTATGAAAATCATAAGCTCTAGAAAAATAAGCTACTTCTAGCAGCTTATGAAAAAAGTAGAGCTTATGAACTGAAAAATAAGCTCCAGCTAGTTTACCAAACACTTATAAAAAATAATAAGCTCTAGCTACCAACTTTAAAAATAAGCTCCAGCTCCAGCTCTAGTCTATAAGCTCCAGCTCCAGCTATAAGCTCCAGCTCCAGCTAATTTCATCCAAACACACCCTTAGTCGATATCAATAAACTTAACAAACCAAAAAAAATATCCTGATCAGCATTCCACTATGGAAGAACACTCTTGCACGAACCTCTATCCCTCATCCTTTCTTCTTTATTCGGCAACGCATCCCAACAATCAATAATTGGTGACACAATCCATCTTTCAGGGAGTAAGGTGTGAAACGTGTCCATAATACTCTCAACACCTTCATCAGTTTTAAAAACAGTTTCCCTATTCACATTTGAACCGACACATTAGTTTATTGATGGTTTCCAGCCGTCATCTAGATGGCTCTGTTCCAGCCGTCATCTAGATGTTCAAAGCTACCGACGTTGACAACGCTTATGGAAGTGGCAAACTTGAACACGATGACGGCCGCCAACTTCCGCCAACCTTCCTCGTTCACACCATTCACGGCCATAGAATTTTTGCTATAAATAGAGATGCAAACTTTCATTGTAAATCATCTCAAATCACTCAGAGAAGTGTAATCACAACCTAGAGAGTGTGTGTGAGTTTGAGAGGTTTTTTTAGAGTTTTATAAATACTCGTGTAATCTATTCTTGTGAGTAATAGAGTTATTTTCTCTCAAATTTGTATCTCCCAACATCCAGGCGATCCTCTCTTCCTAACAAGTGGTATCAAGAGCTTGGTTAGAGACGTTGGTTGAGTTTTTGGGTCTTCTGAAGTTTCCTCAAAATTCAATTTTGAGTGTACCATTGGATTCGTCTCGTCGAACCGAGTCCAACGCAAAAAACGGTGACTTAAACGGAGTTATAACGAGCCCAAAAAATGCGGTCAAAGTTTGGTCAACTCGCCGGAATCTCACCGGAGAAGACGACCGGTGCCGAAATTTTCGCCGGAGAAGAAAGTCCTGTAGCAATTCACTGTAGCAGCTGGCGGCACTGTAGTAAGTTTCTGTAGCAGTACTGTACCAAGTTCCTGTAGCAGTACTGTAGCAATTCTGAAATTTTATAATTTAGTCCCTAAAATTTTTAGAATTTCATTTTTGGTCCCTGAAGTTTATAACAAATTATAATTTTGCCCCGTAAGTGAAATTTGAGCCTCGAAGTATCTATTCCACCATTTTCAACTATTTTGGACGTAACGGTGATATCTGTTTTCTAAAATTCAAACCCTTTAGTGTTGAAAAATCATTTGTAAGGTGATAATGTCCACAGAAGAGTCAACATCATCTTCCGGAGCTATGATTATGCTCACAGCCACAAACTACACGCTGTGGAAACCTCGGATGGAAGATCTCCCCAGCTGTAAAGATTTGTTCAATCCTATTGAATTGAAGGGTATAAACCCTGATTCCGCCAAAGAGATAGAGTGGAAGAAATCAAACCAAAAAACTATTGGTCAGATCCGTCAATGGATTGATCATAGTGTCTTCCACTATGTTGCATAAGAGACAGATGCATATGTCCTCTGGAAAATGTTGGAGGACATGTACCAGGCCAAGACTGCTCGGAATAAAGCCCTGTTGATGAGGCGTTTAGTCAACATGAAGCTTAAAAGTGGAACTTCAGTTGTCGAGCATACCAATGAGTTCTGGAGCTTGGTCAACCAGTTATCGTCTGTAGAGATGCCTCTTAGCGATGAAGTTCAGGCGTTATTGCTACTTAGTTCTCTTCCCGATAGCTGGGAAACGCTGGTCGTAACACTCAACAACTCAGCTCCGAATGGCAAACTTACCATGTCAATGGTCAAGGATGCCCTATTTAGTGAAGAGGCAAGGAGAAAGGACATAGGCACAGATCAGACCCATGCCTTTATCACAGAGAATCGGGGGAGACAGCGAATGAGTAGCAAAAATAAATGGAGAGGCAGAAGCAAGAGCAGGGGCAGGTCAGCTGATGGTAGAAAACCAACATATAAATGCCATCATTTTGGATTAGAGGGACATATGAAAAAGAACTGCTATAGATTGAAAGAGGAACAAGGTCAAAGCAGTTCACAGCCGAAGAATAACGGTGGAGAAACATTAGTGACTATCTCTGGTGATGTAGCTTATTGTTCAACCCATGATGAGACATGCCTTCACGTCTCACGAGAAGAAACAGAATGGGTGGTAGATACTGCAGCTTCCTACCACGTGACTCCATATAAGGAATACTTCACAACATACAAAGCTGGTGACTTTGGAGCTGTGAAGATGGGAAATTCCAGTTCCGCTGAGATTGTCGGAATTGGTGATGTCAAGATAAAGACAAGTTCTGGGAGCAAAATCACTCTGAAGGATGTCCACCATGTGCCAGATCTTCGGCTGAATTTACTTTCCGGAGTAGCTCTCGACAAACAGGGCTATGATAGTCATTTCAGTAGAGGCACGTGGAAATTGTCACGAGGCGCTATGATAGTCGCTCGAGGACACATTTGTGGCACACGGTACAAGACTCATGTGAAGATCTGCACAGACAGTATTAATGTTGCAGAAAAGGAGGCTTCACAAAATTTATGGCACAAGAGACTCGGTCACATGAGTGAGAAAGGGTTGTCTACCCTAATAAAGAAGGAGCTTATCAATGTAGACAAGGACGCTGCACTAGACCCTTGCAATCATTGTCTGTTTGGTAAGCAGCATAGAGTCTCGTTTAATTCCTCTTCAACGAGAAAATCAGAGTTACTCAGTCTGGTACACTCTGATGTCTGCGGTCCCTTAGAGGTTGAATCAATTGGCGGCAATCGATACTTTCTGACATTTATCGATGATACTTCTCGAAAGGTGTGGGTATATTTCTTGCGGACGAAGGACCAGGTGTTCGATTACTTCAAATAGTTCCATGTCATGTGTGACGACGCGGAAATTTCCGACCAAATTTAAACTTTAACTTCGTATCATTCTGACATGATAAGTAAATTCTGTAATGTTGAAATCTCAAAAACTTTGAACTATATTTATATATATTAAATGAAATTGATATTTACATGATAAAATGTTTCCAATATGTTAAGCAATCAAACTCATTAAGACTTGGTTATTTGGAATGAATTTTATACAAACGTTTGGCCACCCAGTCTGTCTGACGATTCACGAACGTCATATATTGTAATAATTAATTAAAGGAATATATATTTGGATATATATATTTATGAATTGATTAAATGATATTTAAGTATCTCATTAAGTATAATAACAATGAATTATATATATATAAGATGAGACTACTAACTTAAAGACTTCGAAACAATATACATATATGTAACGATTATCGTTGTAATAGTATTTCACACACACACACACACACACACACACACACACACACACACACACATATATATATATATATATATATATATATATATATATATATATATATATATATATATATATATATATATATATATATATGATATTAGATATGATAATACACCATGTTAACATAACAATTTAACATCTCATTTAAGTTTAATAACAATGGGTCAATTACATTTAACAAGATCGTTAATTTAAAGGTCTCAAAACAACACTTACATGTAACGACTAACGATGACTTAACGACTCCGTTAAAATGTATATACATGTAGTGTTTTAAGATGTATTAGTACACTTTTGAAAGACTTCAAGAAATATATCAAAGTTCTTCTACTTGACAAAAATGCTTACAATTACATCCTCGTTCAGTTTCATCAACAATTCTACTCGTATGCACCCGTATTCGTACTCGTATTATACCCAGCTTCTAGATGTATTTACTATAGGTATATACCAATAAAAATCTGCTCCTTAGCAGCCTTAAAAAATTAAGGAACATGTGGAACCAACCATTTGTCAAGTAACATGAATTATTTAGCAAGAAAACAAAATTATGAATCTTTTCTTTCTTTATAAACTAAAAACGTTTTTATGCATGCACACCATTTCTTTATTCCATTTTCTCATACTTACACTCCAATTTCTCTCTCAAAATACTCCTAACTTCATACTTGATCATCTCCAAGCATTTTCCCCATCATTTAGCTTCAATTACAAGCTTTAATCATCATAAAAACAACCTAGAATCAAGAAGTTGCAATATTACTTCTAATCTTTTTAATCCAATCCAATAACTCATCAAAGATCAAGAACTTCCATCTAATCTCAGTAACTTTCCTCTTCATAATCAAGGTAAAATACATCTAAAAAATCCTTGTTCAATTCCTTGTATAGTTGCTATCTTATTATACTTATAAAACTTGTAAAAACTAAAACTTGTTTTGGTGAACACCAAGCTTGTTTGAAAAACTAATCTAATATTTCTAAATTAACTTTAATAACACTTATTTATATGTATTATGATGTTATATTAAGTTAATATAAGAACTTATAACTTGTACATATGAAGAACAACTTGAAACTTAATATATATCCTTTAATCTCCATTCGGTAAAAAGCGGGCTGTTTTGGGTTGGGAATTAAAAAACCTATCTTAGACTTTGAGTTCGAGGCTAAGACTTTGGAAATATGTTAATATATGTAAATAAGACTTCCAGTATTTATTTCATGATTTTATACAAAGTGGAAGTATTTTATCAAAAATCATATATTGGGTGGATGCCGGGATTTTTCCAAATCTGTCCACCGACACAAAAAGAGGGTAAAGCTCTAAAAATTACTATTTGGGATGAACTTTTCGAATTGGTTTTGTAAAATTTACTTCTTAAGGAATCCATAGCAATATGATTCACTTTAAACGGAGTTGTAATGAATATTTGGCAAGCAAAACAAAATCTGCTAAAATTAACATTGTATGGCGAAATTTATATTATAAAAACAATATTAACCATATCCTTGTTAACTTTTCCTATATCCTATATATATATTTGGACATGTTATCAGTAGTATAACAAAATATTATAATCTTGTTTAATTATGTGATTATATAATAATATTCTTGGTACGTCCTAACACAATAAGTATACAATACGTTTTGATAAATCCTAAGACAATACGTACACAATACGTCTTAATTAATTCTAAGACAATAAGTATACAATACATCTCTGGGTTGATGCAAAGACAATAGGTATACAATACGTCGTGGTGTAATTCTAAGATTATATATATATATATATATATATATATATATATATATATATATATATATATATATATATATATATATATATACCGATTACTGGACTGTTGGACTTTTCGGACTATTTTGGACTACTAACAAAGGACTAATAACAATGAAATATTAAAAAAATATTATATAAGTATTCTATGAACTTGCTATATTAATTTTGTTCACATATATTATTATCTGAATCGTTATTATTGTTATAGGTTCGTGAATCCAAGGACGACTGCCATATTTTTAATATGTTGAAAACTTATTATTAATATACTTTTACTACTGTGAGTTATAGTCCTGTTTTTACTATCTAAATTATTTTGGGATGAGAATACATACAAATTTATAAATATTTTACAAAATAAGCACAAGTTCATGAAACTACATTCTACGATTGTTTTATTATACCGGATATCTGTACTTATTATTATTATGCTTGGTAACCTAAGAATTAGTGAAAAACACTAATTGACGCGAATCCTAAAGGTAGATCTACGGGCACCAACCACCCCCATTTTCAAATAGTGGAAATGCTTTAGTACTTCGAAAGGTTCTTGTCATACATTTGAATAGTGGAATGTATGATGCCAGATATCTTAAGCACTCTATGTTAAGGTCGGTTACCAGGCGACTCATCGTATGAATGATTTTTGCAGTTGTAATGATCATGCGCATTTAATTAAATAAAATCTTGTGGCTTATTAAATATTATGATTATTATATAAAAATTAAACCTATGACTCACCAACATTTTTGTTGACGTTTTAAGCATGTTTATTCTCAGGTATTAAAGAAATCTGCCGTTGTGCATTAGCTCATTTTAAGGATATTACTTGGAGTCATTCATGACATATTTTAAAAGACGTTGCATTCGAGTCGTTGAGTTCAACAAGATTATTATTAAGTCAATTATAGTTGGATGTATTATGAAATGGTATGCATACCGTTAACTTTCATTGTAAAGAAAGTTTGTCTTTTAAAAACGAATGCAATGTTTGTAAAATGTATCATATAGAGGTCAAATACCTCGTGATGTAATCAACTATTGTGAATCGTTTATAATATATATGAACGGGTCATTTCAGTTGGTATCGGAGCGGTGGTCTTAGCAAATCAGGTCTGCATTAGTGTGTCTAACTAATAGTCGTTAGGATGCATTAGTGAGTCTGGACTTCGACCGTCAAAAGTTTTGCTTATCTTTTTGTGTCGAAAATTATCTGCTTATCATCCTTAGGAAATTACATGCTTATCATTCTTAGTCTAGACACATCTTATTGCATTGATTGCATGCTTAGTGTATAGAAAAAATTCATATATTTGCGTATCTGCTAAATCATATCTTAGCGTATCTGTTACTATAAACTTTGCCTAACACATTCCGTAAATTCCTCCGTAATTTACGAAATCTTTTGCTATATATATCGATATTCTATGTGATTAGAATACCATCCGATAGCCGAAAAATCATTTCATATCGAAAAATCATTTATCAAATCGTACGAAATGGAATTTGTCATCAGTTCAAGCCCCCTCGGATTCCGAAATGGAATCCCACTCAAGCTCCGAAAGCAGTGTGACCGGAATGGATCAACCAATTAGCCATCATCTATTCTGGATGAATTGGGGATGGGTTCATAGCCTCCTTAATCATTGGAGACAAGAAGAAGGCGATCCCTTCCATCCACCACATTGCCCTCTTGGCAAAGAACCGGAAGCACTTACCGGCGAACCTGTCCGAAACACCATTTTCTCTCTCATTTCCAGAGTATCGCATCACGATTATATACTACATCAAATTCTAGATTTTATTTATCCACTCGTCCGAACCGAAAATCAACCCGGTGTAATAGAAGAAGTCAACGAGCTTCACGCTCGGGTAGTGGCTTTGGAAAATATGGTGCAAAGGTTACAAACACCAGCAGCAGCACCAGCAGCATAAACAGTACCACCATCAGCAACACCAACAGTACCATCACCACGACCAACAACAATATCCACATCCCACACCGCAACATCACAATTAGTACCTCAAGTCTCAACGTCATACGCACCATAGAGTACCAACAACAATAACGGATGAAGTATTAATCTATCACTTCATTGGGGAAACCTTCTACGGCGAATATGAAAACTCTAAAGTCTTAGAGATTGTTTATTCTAGCCTTAACCATAAATCAGGCGTGTGGACTGAGATGATAAAAGGAAGAGTAAAAACCCTGACAAGGATGGTGCGTGATTTACAAGCTAGACTTGTTTTACCAGCAGCATCAACAGTACTATTAGCATCACCAGCACCGTCAGTACCGTCAACATCATCAGCACTAGCAGCACCTACAACATCACAGGCTTCGACAGTTCAAGAATCATCGTGGACAATCATTACGAATCAATAACGCGTATATTATATCAACGAGTTATGAAGTATTAACTCATTCCCTCTGAAGAAATTATATGTATATGTATATATATATATATATATATATATATATATATATATATATAAATTTTGAGATCAAAATAAAACTTTCCGTACTAAGCTATTATGTGTGAATCTTAACTACTCGGTTAATTCATATTACTAATATGCAATGAGGTACGTCCTCCGTCCACAAACTTAACCATCGTTAACTACAATTTCCGCTCCAATTCAATAAATTCTAACTCATAATAGACCAAGTGTATTATTCAAATATATGTTTGATTTTACACCTTCATCTTCGATATACTCAAAACTCTCTAAGAAATATCATTCGTACCTTGCGAAGCACACAAGAATTTTACAAAAACCAACATCATGCTTCAACAAATAACAAAGTATTGATTCATAATTTCAATATCATTGAAGAAATACTTATGTGATTTCTAAAGTTTTAGGGATTACTCAATTCTAGTTTCAATCGTAAATCAAATGAGTTTAATTTAATATTAACTCATTAAATCTATGTTACATCTGAAGAAAATATACATATATATATTTTTTCATAAAGAGTGTAATAAAATTCTTTTGTACAAAATATTAATTGTGAATTTTTTTTAACGGGTAGGTATTACCCGAGAGATATATAAATTCATAATTAATATGTTACATTCTTAGAAATTAGATTAAGCAAATTATCAACTATACTTCCTACTTTCACAACAAAATACATTCTTTCATAAAAATCTAAACAACCATACTCATTCAAATTCAATTACATATTCTGATTTTGAAATCGCAAAATTTAATTCGAGATATAACCAGTATCATCACTCTGAGATTCTTACATCTTTCAAAGCTATACTTTGACTTCAAAACTGTGTTAGAACATCATATGTATATTAACGATTAAAAACTGTGTTCAAACTCTCCAAAGATTCCGAAGACACTTCAAACAATGAACAATCGAGATGATGATCCAACAACATATTACCCACAGTTATGTACCTGAAAAGCTCTCGAAGCCAAATTCATAGTTCGACGCGTATCTGTGTCAGACCCTTTGGCATTTATTAGCTAAAATGACTTTTCAATTCCTTTTCAAAGTAGTCAATTTTGTCACAGCTCTAGCAATTCAACTTCGACTTTTCAGTCGGACTAGTCTTATTATAACCTCGATAGATACGTTGCCCTTTCGTCATCGTTACTGGGGAACCTTTCATATTCCACCACATTAGCAGTAAAGTTACCAACAACTTCATTACACAATGGTTTAAGTCTCTCCGAAAAACCATTATATTTGTTCTTTAAAACCCGACCGTATTCTCACCCGCATCTTGTAACAAAAACTGACATACCAATTACCGGGAATTAGCAATCAGTATTTTGAATTTCGTAGCGTTTCTACGCCAACAGTTATAAATATACATATAACGTCTACCTCCAAGACTTACATACTTCGAATGTGAAGTTTCTAAAAAACACCCCAATCTACGCTTTAGTTCTCTGAAGTTTTGGAAAAGCTGAATGAAGCAGCGGAAACTGTAGACAACCGTAATAGTCAAAAGTTTGATGATAAAGAATAGTGTATTAGCAAAGCTCAGAAAAAGGGAAGTTTTGGAACTGGAAAACGGATTGAGCAAAGTATGAAGGAGGCTGTGGACAAATCACAAAGACTAAACCTACCTTCAAAGAATCCAAATGATTCAGTATCTGCTGAAGTCATTAACGAATACCTTACTCCTGACTCTAAACCCTTGCAGACAAATCTTCATCATCATTCATCAATATTAGAAATTCTAAGATATTATCATATCTTTCATTATAAATATCCTCGATATTTCTGAAGATATTTTCATAACTAATCTTATCTGAAGTCATTTATCTCTTTGCGCTATCAGTATTACATCATATAAGAAACTATTAGTTTCTATATTCTGTAAACTTTCGAGTTTAAACTATAAATGTTTTTGAAGCAGTGTTGGGAACTGATGCATGAGTTAGTATAATATAATGACACTTAATCAACGTGATTATATTACAGTAAGTCATGCTGAGTTTTTAATGAAACGTGATGATTCACAGACTCTAACGTCATCATGTGCCATGTTACACGACTCTTGTATTCTATTTAAACCTCTAAAATATCAAGAAAATATTTCTTGATGATTCGGTCTTTTCCCAGGGTATTCTGGTAATTTAACAAATCAAGATCGTGCCATTACTTAGAACATTAACAATGTTCATTCAAAAATTTATATCTGCGAATTCTGGACCATTATAAGAGATGCCCAATCGCAAGAAGAAGAAACAAAGGGACAAAAGCTCCGAAATAGAAATTGGAGTATAAATCGCAGCAAATAAGAGGGAGTATTAACTGTGGATGACGATGATTATAGGAAACAGAAATAGGGACATTGAAATATAAGGGGAGATATAAAACCCGATAACAACACATAAATTACAAACCGTGTATATCAATGTTTAACGCAACATAAAGACACGGGAGAATTAAAAACACTATAATCCCAAGGGCGAAGTAGAAGTAAGCAGATTCCTCTGGTGGAAGTTGGAAAAGGAGAATGATTATTGCGATAGTAAGGATAAGGACAAGGATCAGAAATGGATTAAGCATTTTCATAATCTTTTGGATGTATGAATTAAGAAAGAAAATATAGGAATGGTGAGAATAATGGAACGTAAGAGTTTAATTTATAATGGAAATATCAGACAGATTAATCGAGGCAGATCACCGTATTTAATTATAGAGATCTTAATTCCCTTACTCGTCGAAGAATCAAATCTTTTAAATTTCAAAGATTTTCTTTAAATCCCTTGAATTCCGAAATTCAACCAGGACTACGTCACCAGTTAATTCAAATCTGCATTTACTCATTTTCATTTGTTTGTGATAGCTTCATTCGTACATTTCGAAGAATTGAATTATTTATCCTTATTACTCTATAGCGACAAAACTCTATTTATCAACTCATATTCGTCATGAAAACATACTTATTGTCAGCCATGACCATCCCAATCAAATTTCGAGACCAAATTTCTTTAACGGGTAGGTACTGTGATGACCCGGAAATTTCCGACCAAAGTTAAACTTTAACTTCGTATCATTCCGACACGATAAGTAAATTCTGTAATGTTGAAATCTCAAAAACTTTGAACTATGTTTATATATATTAAATGAAATTGATATTTACATGATTAAATGTTTCCAACATGTTAAGCAATCAAACTCATTAAGACTTGGTTATTTGGAATGAATTTTATACAAACGTTTGGCCACCCAGTCTGTCTGACGATTCACGAACGTCATATATCGTAATAATTAATTAAAGGAATATATATTTGGATATATATATTTATGATTTGATTAAATGATATTTAAGTATCTCATTAAGTATAATAACAATGAGTTATATATATAACATGAGACTACTAATTTAAAGACTTCGAAACAATATACATATATGTAACGATTATCGTTGTAATAGTATTTCACACACACACACACACATACATACACACACACACACACATATGTTAACATAACAATTTAACATCTCATTTAAGTGTAATAAAAATGGGTCAATTACATTTAACAAGATCGTTAATTTAAAGGTCTCAAAACAACACTTACATGTAACGACTCCGTTAAAATGTATATACATGTAGTATTTTAAGATGTATTAGTACACTTTTGAAAGACTTCAAGACATATATCAAAGTTCTTCTACTTGACAAAAATGCTTACAATTACATCCTCGTTTAGTTTCATCAACAATTCTACTCGTATGCACCCGTATTCGTACTCGTATTATACCCAGCTTCTAGATGTATTTACTATAGGTATGTACCAATAAAAATCTGCTCCTTAGCAGCCTTAAATAATTAAGGAACATGTAGAACCAACAATTTGTCAAGTAGCATGAATTATTTAGCAAGAAAACAAAATTAGGAATCTTTTCTTTCTTTATAAACTAAAAATGTTTTTATGCATGCACACCATTTCTTCATTCCATTTTCTCATACTTACACTCCCATTTCTCTCTCAAAATACTCCTAACTTCATACTTGATCATCTTCAAGCATTTTCCCCATCATTTAGCTTCAATTACAAGCTTTAATCATCATAAAAACAACCTAGAATCAAGAAGTTGCAATATTACTTCTAATCTTTTTAATCCAATCCAATAACTCATCAAAGATCAAGAACTTCCATCTAATATCAGTAACTTTCCTCTTCATAATCAAGGTAAAATACTTCTCAAAAATCCTTGTTCAATTCCTTGTATAGTTGCTATCTTATTATACTTATAAAACTTGTAAAAACTAAAACTTGTTTTGGTGACCAAGCTTGTTTGAAAAACTAATCTAATCTTTCTAAATTAACACTAAAATAACACTTATTTATATGTATTATGATGTTATATTAAGTTAATATAAGAACTTATAACTTGTACATATGAAGAACACCTTGAAACTTAATATATATATCCTTTAATCTCCATTTGGTAAAAAGCGGGCTGTTTTGGGTTGGGAATTAAAAACCTATCTTAGACTTTGAGTTCGAGGCTAAGACTTTGGAAATATGTTAATATATGTAAATAAGACTTCCAGTATTTATTTCATGATTTTATACAAAGTGGAAGTATTTTATCAAAATCATATATTGGGTGGATGCCGTAATTTTTCCAAATCTGTCCACCGACACAAAAAGAGGGTAAAGCTCTAAAAATTACAACTTGGGATGAAATTTTTGAATTGGTTTTGAAAAATTTACTTCTTAAGGAATCCATAGAAATTTGATTCACTTTAAACGGAGTTGTAATGAATATTTGGAAAGCAAAACAAAATCTGCTAAAATGAACGTTGTATGGACGAAATTTATATTATAAAAACTATATTAACCATATCCTTGTTAACTTTTTATATATCCTATATATATATATTTGGACATGTTATCAGTAGTATAACAAAATATTATAATCTTGGTTAATTCTGTGATTATATAATAATATTCTTGGTACGCCCTAACACAATAAGTATACAATACGTTTTGATAAATCCTAAGACAATACGTACACAATACGTCTTAGTTAATTCTAAGACAATAAGTATACAATACGTATCTGGGTTGATGCAAAGACAATATGTATACAATACATCGTGGGGTAATTCTAAGATTATATATATATATATATATATATATATATATATATATATATATATATATATATATATATATATATATATATATATATATATATATATATTTATATATATATATATACCGATTATTGGACTGTTGGACTTTTCGAACTATTTTGGACTACTAACAAAGGACTAATAACAATGAAATATTAAAAATTATTATATAAGTATTCTATGAACTTGCTATATTAATTTTGTTCACATATATTATTATCTGAATCGTTATTATTGTTATAGGTTCGTGAATCCAAGGACGACGGCCATATTTTTAATAAGTTGAAAACTTATTATTAATATACTTTTACTACTGTGAGTTATAGTCCCATTTTTACAATCTAAATTATATTGGGATGAGAATACATGCAAATTTATAAATGTTTTACAAAATAAGCACAAGTTCATGAAACTACATTCTATGATTGTTTTGTTATACCGAATATCTGTACTTATTATTATTATGCTTGGTAACCTAAGAATTAGTGAAAAACACTAATTGACGCGAATCCTAAAGGTAGATCTAAGGGCACCAGCCACCCCCATTTTCGAATAGTGGAAATGCTTTAGTACTTCGAAGGGTTTTTGTCATACATTTGAATAGTGGAATGTATGATGCCAGATATCTTAAGCGCTCTATGTTAAGGTCGGTTACCAGGCGACTCATCGTATGAATGATTTTTGCAGTTGTAATGATCCTGCGCATTTAATTAAATGAAATCTTGTGGCTTATTAAATATTATGATTATTATATAAAAATTAAACCTATAACTCACCAACATTTTTGTTGATGTTTTAAGCATGTTTATTCTCAGGTATTAAAGAAATCTTCCGCTGTGCATTAGCTCATTTTAAGGATATTACTTGGAGTCATTCATGACATATTTCAAAAGACGTTGCATTCGAGTCGTTGAGTTCAACAAGATTATTATTAAGTCAATTATAGTTGGATGTATTATGAAATGGTATGCATACTGTTAACTTTCGTTGTAAAGAAAGTTTGTCTTTTAAAAACAAATGCAATATTTGTAAAATGTATCATATAGAGGTCAAATACCTCGTGATGTAGTTTAGTTTGCCACTTGATTTCATCTTAAACCCCATTTGTGTCTTGCCAATTACAATCTGCGTTCAAACCTTTCATGATTCTTGAAAACACCTCAATTGATAGGATGAATCAACCGCACTTTACCCACGGAAGGTAAGATTTATGCATATAGTTATGCACCTGAGAAACTCTCGGCAAATGAGTAAAAGTTTAACACGTAGCCGCGTCAGATCCTTTGGCATTTATTAGCAAAAATAACTTTGCGATCCCTTTTCAAGGTAGCCAATTTTGTCACAGCTCCAGCAAGACAACTTCGACTTTTCATTCGAAGTAGTCTTACTATAATCCTGATATATACGATTATCCTTTTGATACCGGAGAATTCTTTCATATTCCACCATATTACCATCAGCGTTTAATCATCTAAAAACATAATTTTCCTGAAACCACCTCGGATTAATAACCGATGAGTCAGATATCATAGCATTAAATGCAGAGGAAACAGAAAAATGGTAGATGGTCTAAACAACCAAAAGTTTGATGATAAAGAAAGGAGTGTTAGGAACGCTAGATAGAAAATTGGGTATTGAAAAACAGATTGAGCCACCATAAAGGGGACCAAAGACAAATACAAAGACCAAACCCTATATTCAAAGGATTCAGGTAATTATGGATCCTTTGAAATCTTTAGAGAATATCTTGCTCCAAAGTCATGTTAAAATATTGTGGAAAATCTTTCTCCATCAACCATCGAACTTAGTAATTCCAAAATATCATCATCAATATCTTCGATATTTCTGAGGATATTTTCATAAATATTCTCGTCCGAAATTATATACCTCCTCGTGCTTCCTGTGTATCATTATATTAGAAACATTCAATAGAAAAATTTGGTACCGAAAAGCAGATTATGCGAAACTATGAAGAAAGCCGTGGACAAATCACAAAGAATAAGTTTGACTTCAAAGAATCCAAATGATTCAATGTCTGCTAAAGTCTTTAGTGAATATTTTGCTCCTTACTCTAAACCCTTACAGACAATAGTTTCTATCATCCTCTGATCTTAGATATTCCGAGATATTATCGTATCTTTCATATAAATATCCTCCATATTTCTGGAGATATTTTTGTAACTATTCTTATCTAAAATCATTAATCTCCTCGTGCTATCAGTGTTACATCATAAAAAAAAAAAAAAACTGTTAGTTTCTATATTCTGTAAATTTCCGAGCTTAAACTATGAATAATTTTGAAGTAGTGTTGGAGACTGATGCATGAGTTAGTATAATATAATGACACTTGATCAACGTGATTATATTACGGTAAGTCATGCTGAGTTTCTAAATGGAACATGATGATTCACAGATTATAACGTCATCATGTGTCATTTATATAACTCTTTCATTCTGATTAACTTCTGAACATATCAAGAACGTATATTCTTGATAGTTCTATTTTCAATGATTCTGATAATTTGACAAATCAAATCGTACGATTGCGTTCTTTCTTGGTTAGAACAATAGTCATATTCATTCGAAAACTCCGTACTTACGAATTCTGGACCATTATTCGGTTGATTTGAAGTCGGAAAGAGAAAACAAAAGCATAGAGCTTCGAAATATAAGGGTGAATATAAAGCTCGATAACAACACATAAATTACAAACTGTGTATATCAATGTTTATAGCAACATAAAGACACGGGAGGATTAAAAGCACTATAACCCCAAGGACAAAGTAGAAATAAGCAGATTCCTCTGGTGAAAGTTGCAAAAGGAGAATGATTGTTGCAATAGTAAGGATAAGGACAAGTATCAGAACTGGATTAAACATTTTCACAATCTTTTGGATGTATGAAACTAAGAAAGAAAGTATAGGAATGGTGAGAATAATGGAACGGAAGAGCTAAATTTATAATGGAAATATCAGACATAGTAATCAAGGAAGATCAACCGCATTAAATTTAATAGGATCCTAACTTCCTTAATTATTGAAGAATCAAATCTTATAAAGATTTCAAAGATTTCTTTAAATCCCTTGAATTCCGGAATTCAACCAAGGCAACGTCAAAAATTAAGACGCGCCTTATTTTCTGAATTCAACCATGACTAGTCAAACGTTATGATGAAACTTATCTTTCACATTTCACTATTTAGTAATAGCTTCATTTGTACGCTTAGAGTAGTTGAATCATTTTATTCAATTTATTCAATAGTGATAAAAACTCTATTCTACAACTATTATTCATCATGAAAATATTCTTATTGTTAACCACGACAACCACACTCAAATTTCGGGACGAAATTTCTTTAACGGGTAGGTACTGTGATGACCCGGAGATTTCCGACCAAAATTAAACTTAATCTTCATATTTGATTTCGACACAAGAAGCAAAGCCTATTTAAGTGAATCTCAAAAACTTTGAACTATTTCATATATCCATTTGACCTTCGACTGTTTCCGACGATTCACGAACAATTGCTTATAAATAAAGATGAATATATATATATATATATATATATATATATATATATATATATATATATATATATATATATATATATATATATATATATATATATATATATATATATATATAGGTTTTTATTATCTAATTAATATTATATGTATATTACAATATAAATAAAATATATAAATACTAACTAATCAAATAGTGTTAATATGTATATTAGATGTTATAAAATATTACATACTTTAACAATATGTAATATCAACAAATTTAAAGTTACTTACAAATAAAATGTAATAATATTATTATTATCAGTTTTATTATTATGATTTTCATTATTATTTATTATTAGTATTAATACATAATTATTTAATTTAATTAATAACACAAAGTATATAGAATCGTATATCTTTATACAGAAGTTGTTTTCCTATCTTAATCAACTTTTGCAATTTGTTTTCTGTCTCAACCTGATTACCAGTCTAGTGATCAATTATACAAAAGAACAAAATTTGTTGGATGACAAAATATCTAATTTGTACAATCAATTAAAATCAATATCTGCTTTATTCATTTTTCTTTGGTTTTCTGTTCATTCTTTATCTTCTTCCTCTTGTTTGGAATAACCTGTCGACATCCCTCCCATTAATACCAATCGATCAACTTGTGTACTGAGGGAATTATTCAGTTTTGTAAATTAAATTCTCATCAGTTTTGATATAGAAAACGAGAGAGATAGATGCACACAACCATCTTCACGATCTCTGAAAAACACCACTCAACCATGCACCACCTTCTAATACCACAAGTCCGCCACCTCCTGTTTCGTGAATACCACAACCACCACCACTAAAATTGTTACTGTTTCAGTTTATAACCCATCACCAAACCAATTATATACGGCTGCACCTATTTATATTTAAGTTCTTGTTATACTAGTCATGTACCATCGCAAAACAACCTCATAAACCTATTATTCCTTTTCGGTTGTTGTCACATACTGCAGCTACATGTGTAAGTTCATTTATTTTCTGTTTCTGTTTAAAATAATTGAAGCAACCCTACAACCATTTAAACCTTCATCTTATTGTTTCTTCAAAACGTTTTCTGTCAAACGAGCTATGCAGTTGCTTTACTTTAGTCTTTCTGTTTGAACACCGATGGAAACCGATCCTTTTGACGACCTGCTTTTAACTGCTACTGCTGCTTTATTCGGTTTCTAAAATTGGTGAATGAACTAGGGTGTTGATGATATTTGTAGTGAGGTAATATCAATGATAAGGATGATATGCTATAAATATAAGATATTGCATATTATTATGCATGCTTTATCAATCATGAAGAAAGAGTTATGCAAGTGGGAAGTATGGCAGACAAATCAATGCAATTAAAATCCACTAGATAAACTTTTGAGCTGTCTTTTTTTTGGAATTCATATTTGACATCGGGCATAATTAGAGAAATAGGACAAGTCTAGTAATTGGGTTGAAGTGTCATATGGGTCGGTTCATTATGATTTGATTATAAAATTCAAGGTTGCTGTTTGATCGAGGGGTTTTTTTTCCTTTATGGCCGAGAACACACAACCCCACTTGATATTATAAAGGCCACGCATGCTGTAAAGTAGATGAAAACAATCTGATACATATTACAAACCTAACTAACAATAATTAGATATAGATTATGGTAATAATGATTATGATAACGTACGTGATGGTGATGACATCGATAATGAAGATGATTAGAGTGGTGATGCATACGGATGTAATTAGATGAAGATATTACAGCTGGGTTTCATTTCTTGTTTTATAACTTCCAGTCGACAACAATACGTATAGGGTTGGGCTTTTGATTGCAAATTGGGCCGTTTCTTTTAGACTTTCCATTTGGGCTTATGAACCACTGTTGGGCCGTGTTCCTGGGCCAAGAAACCAATTAGAGTTGCTGTGGGTGAATGAAGACATGTTGATGATTAGTTTCAACTATGAAGAAGTTGAAAACCGAAATTTACGGATTAAATAAATATTAGATTCGTAAGTTTACAGAAAAATAGAAATGGAGTATTGGTTAAGTGTGTTGTGGGTTAAGCAAGAGGTCTTGAGTTCGAGCTCGGTCTAGGGCTATTCCTTTTAGAAAATCTTTTCAAAAAGGGTATACCTTTTCTTTCATTTTATTATTATTATTATTATTATTATTATTATTATTATGATTATTATTTATTATTATAATTATAATTATAATTATAATTATTATTCGTCTTATTATTATTATTATTATGATTATTGTGATCATTATTATTATTATTATTATTATTATTACTAATATAAATATTATTATTAGCATTATCATTTAAGTTATAATTTATATCAATAGGATTAAAACCCTTATCTTTATTAGTATAATCATTATTATTATTAGTATTATTTTTAGTGACATTATTATTATTCTTATCATTATTATTACTATAATTATTATTATTATCAATATCATTATTATTAATATTATCATTATAAGCAAATACAACTTTTATTACTATTATCGATATTATGTTACCAAATAAATATTTTGTATATATACTTTTAGTAATATTATATATAAGTATATACTATTCATATTAACGTTTTTATATAAATATACACATATAACAAATTAGGCATTTTTAAATATAATACTAATTATATATAGATATTAACATAACTATATAAGTATTAATCATTTTAAATATATACACAAATTAAATATATAAGATATATAACTTAAGATATAATATATCAATTTGTTCGATTACGATTATAGGTGTTAATAAATATATAAATGATATAGGTTCGTGAATCCGAGGCCAACCCTACATTGTTCAATGCCGTCATATGTATTTTTACTACAAAATACAGTATTGTGAGTTCCTATTATCCCCTTTTACTCTCTACATTTTTGGGACTGAGAATACATGCACAACTTTTATAACTGTTTTACGAAATAGACACAAGTAATCAAAATGACATTATATGGTTGAATGATCGAAATCGAATATGCCCCTTTTTATATAGTCTGGTAATCTAAGAATTAGGGAACAGATACCCTAATTGACGCGAACTCTAAAGATAGATCTATCGGGCCCAACAAGCCCCATCCAAAGTACCGGATGCTTTAGTACTTCGAAATTTATATCATGTCCGAAGGAGGATCCCGGAATGATGGGGATATTCTTATATACATATTGTGAATGTCGGTTACCAGGTGTTCAATCCATACGATGATATTTTGTCTCTATGCATGGGACGTATGTTTATGAGAAATGGAAATATGAAATCTTGTGGTCTATTAAAATTATGAAATGATTATTTATGATAAACTAATGAACTCACCAACCTTTTGGTTGACACTTGAAAGCATGTTTATTCTCAGGTACGAAAGAAATCTTCCGCTGTGCATTTGCTCATTTTATAGATATTACTTGGAGTCATTCATGGCATATTTCAAAAGACGTTGCATTCGAGTCGTTGAGTTCATCAAGATTATTATTAAGCCAATTATAGTTGGATATATTATGAAATGGTATGCATGCCTGTCAACTTTCGATGTAATGAAATATTGTCTTTTCAAAAACGAATATAATGTTTGTAAAATGTATCATATAGAGGTCAAGTACCTCGCGATGTAATCAACTGTTGTGAATCGTTTATAATCGATATGGACTTCGTCCGGATGGATTAGGATGGGTCCTCACAGTTGGTATCAGAGCGGTGGTCTTAGCGAACCAGGTCTTGCATTAGAGTGTCTAACTAGTAGTTGTTTAGATGCATTAGTGAGTCTGGACTTCGACCGTGTCTACATGTCAAAAAGTTTTGCTTATCATTTCTAGTCAGAAATCATCTGCTTATCATCCTTAGAAAATTACCTACTTATCATTCTTAGTCTAGACACATCCTACTGCAATGATTGCATGAATAGTGTAAAAAAAATTCGTATCTTAGTGTATCTGTTAATTCATATCTTAGCATATCTGTTACTGTAGACTTTGCCTGACAACTTTCGTGAATTCCTCCGTAACTTATGGGATTTTAGTATTATATATGCATATGTAAATTATGTATTGCAGGGTACTAATCTACATCCTATAATCTATTTCTTATCGAAAATCCTTCATCTGATCGTACGAGATGAATCCCTCAACCAGTTCGAATTCTTCGGATTCCGACAGCTATTCCGATATAGATTTTCACCTAAGCTCCGAAAATAGTGTCACTAAAATGAATCAACCAATCATCCAACCCCAATTCATCTGATGGGTTCATAGACGACTTAACCGATGGAAACCCGAAGAAGGCAATCCCTTTCACCAACCGAATACACCTCTTGGCGAAGAACCTGAAGCACTTACCGGCGAACCCATTCGAAACACCACTTTCACACTCACTTCCAGAGTATCTCGCCCCGATTATATCCTATCTAAAATTCTAAACCTTATTCATTCGCTCGTTCCTACCGACAATTATTCCAGAGTAATAAGTCAACGAGCTTCGTGCCCGAGTTGTAGCCTTGGAAAGTATGGTACAAAACATACCAGCTTCAACAACATCACCTGCACCAACAATACATCAGTAGCAACACCCGTACCATTAACAATCTATGCCTCAACATCTCATTCTATACCTCGAGTACAATCATCGTTCTACATGACGTTCTGCATCATTTATCTTCGTTCAACATGGCGAATATGTAATCTCTAATGTTTTAGAGATTATATATTCTTGTTCTAACGTAAATCAAATGAGTTTAATATCATATTAACTCATTAAATCCATAATTACATCTGAAGAAAATATATATGTATATATATTTTCATAGAGATTGTGATTAAAAATTCTTCCGTACAAACTGTTAATGATGAAAATATTTTAACGGTTAGGTAATACCCGAGGAGTAATTAGAATTTCACATTAAATAGTTATACTGTACATTCTTCAAATCTGATTCAACAGTCATTTCCTATCCTACTTACATCCACAGATATATGAATCCGTTCACCACAGAATAACCATTTTCATTCAAATTTCATATTTGGATTTTGACCTATCAGAATCCAACAGGTGGCATAATGAAGAAAACATTTGATGGAATAAAATTTGTTAGAAACACACAAATTAACTATGAGAAAATTTGTTAAGAACCCACGCTAACAAAATCCTAGGTAACTATTCCTAGCTAATTGTGGACTAATCAACTGAGGACTACCAACAGTGGACAATTAAAATGAATTAAAATATTGATTATAACATATGAAACTAAATAATTCTTCAAGTTTGCCACTTGATTTCATCTTAAACCCTATTTGTGTCTTGACGATTACAATCTGCGTTCAAACCTTTCATGATTCTTGAAAACACCTCAATCGATAGGATGAATCAACCGCACTTTACCTACGGAAGGAAAGATTTATGCATATAGTTATGCACCTGAGAAACTCTCGGCAAATGAGTAAAAGTTTAACACGTAGCCGCGTCAGATCCTTTGGCATTTATTAGCAAAAATAACTTTGCGATCCCTTTTCAAGGTAGCCAATTTTGTCACAGCTCCAGCAAGACAACTTCGACTTTTCATTCGAAGTAGTCTTACTATAATCCTGATATATACGATTATCCTTTTGATACCGGAGAATTCTTTCATATTCCACCATATTACCATCAGCGTTTAATCATCTAAAAACGTAATTTTCCTGAAACCACCTCGGATTAATAACCGATGATTCAGATATCATAGCATTAAATGCAGAGGAAACAGAAAAATGGTAGATGGTCTAAACGACCAAAAGTTTGATGATAAAGAAAGGAGTGTTAGGAACGCTAGATAGAAAATTGGGTATTGAAAAACAGATTGAGCCACCATAAAGGAGACCAAAGACAAATACAAAGACCAAACCCTATATTTAAAGGATTCAGGTAATTCTGGATCCTTTGAAATCTTTAGAGAATATCTTGCTCCAAAGTCATGTTAAAATCTTGTGGAAAATCTTTCTCCATCAACCATCGAACTTAGTAATTCCAAAATATCATCATCAATATCTTCGATATTTCTGAGGATATTTTCATAAATAATCTCGTCCGAAATTATATACCTCCTCGTGCTTCCTGTGTATCATTATATTGGAAACATTCAATAGAAAAATTTGGTACCGAAAAGCAGATTATGCGAAACTATGAAGAAAGCCGTGGACAAATCACAAAGAATAAGTTTGACTTCAAAGAATCCAAATGATTCAATGTCTGCTAAAGTCTTTAGTGAATATTTTGCTCCTTACTCTAAACCCTTACAGACAATAGTTTCTATCATCCTCTGATCTTAGATATTCCGAGATATTATCGTATCTTTCATATAAATATCCTCCATATTTCTGGAGATATTTTTGTAACTATTCTTATCTGAAATCATTAATCTCCTCGTGCTATCAGTGTTACATCATAAATAAATAAATAAAAAACTGTTAGTTTCTATATTCTGTAAATTTCCGAGCTTAAACTATGAATGATTTTGAAGTAGTGTTGGGGACTGATGCATGAGTTAGTATAATATAATGACACTTGATCAACGTGATTATATTACGGTAAGTCATGCTGAGTTTCTAAATGGAACATGATGATTCACAGATTATAACGTCATCATGTGTCATTTATATAACTCTTTCATTCTGATTAACTTCTGAACATATCAAGAACGTATATTCTTGATAGTTCTATTTTCAATGATTCTGATAATTTGACAAATCAAATCGTATGATTGCGTTCTTTCTTGGTTAGAACAATAGTCATATTCATTCGAAAACTCCGTACTTACGAATTCTGGGCAATTATTAGCTTGATTTGAAGTCGGAAAGAGAAAACAAAAGCATAGAGCTTCGAAATATAAGGGAGAATATAAAGCCCGATAACAACACATAAATTACAAACCGTGTATATCAATGTTTATAACAACATAAAGACACGGGAGGATTAAAAGCACTATAACCCCAAGGACAAAGTAGAAATAAGCAGATTCCTCTGTTGAAAGTTACAAAAGGAGAATGATTGTTGCAATAGTAAGGATAAGGACAAGAATCAGAACTGGATTAAACATTTACACAATCTTTTGGATGTATGAAACTAAGAAAGAAAGTATAGGAATGGTGAGAATAATGGAACGGAAGAGCTAAATTTATAATGGAAATATCAGACATAGTAATCAAGGAAGATCAACCGCATTAAATTTAATAGGATCCTAACTTCCTTAATTATTGAAGAATCAAATCTTATAAAGATTTCGAAGATTTCTTTAAATCCCTTGAATTCCGGAATTCAACCAAGGCAACGTCAAAAATTAAGACGCGCCTTATTTTCTGAATTCAACCATGACTAGTCAAAAGTTATGATGAAACTTATCTTTCACATTTCACTATTTAGTAATAGCTTCATTTGTACGCTTCGAGTAGTTGAATCGTTTTATTCAATTTATTCAATAGTGATAAAACTCTATTCTGCAACTATTATTCGTCATGAAAATATTCTTATTGTTAACCACGACAACCACACTCAAATTTCGGGACGAAATTTCTTTAACGGGTAGGTACTTTGATGACCCGGAGATTTTCGACCAAATTTAAACTTAATCTTCATATTTGATTTCGACACAAGAAGCAAAGCCTATTTAAGTGAATCTCAAAAACTTTGAACTATTTCATATATCCATTTGACCTTCGACTGTTTCCGACGATTCACGAACAATTGCTTATAAATAAAGATGTATATATATATATATATACATATATATATATATATATATATATATATATATATATATATATATATATATATATATATATATATGGTTTTTATTATCTAATTAATATTATATGTATATTACAATATAAATAAAATATATAAATACTAACTAATCAAATAGTGTTAATATGTATATTAGATGTTATAAAATATTACATACTTTAACAATATGTAATATCAACAAATTTAAAGTTACTTACAAATAAAATGTAATAGTATTATTATTATCAGTTTTATTATTATGATTTTCATTATTATTTATTATTAGTATTAATACATAATTATTTAATTTAATTAATAACACAAAGTATATAGAATCGTATATCTTTATACAGAAGCTGTTTTCCTATCTTAATCAACTATTGCAATTTGTTTTCTGTCTCAACCTGATTACCATTCTAGTGATCACTTATACAAAAGTACAAAATTTGTTGGACGACAAAATATCTAATTTGTACAATCAATTAAAATCAATATCTGCTTTATTCATTTTTCTTTTGTTTTCTGTTCATTCTTTATCTTCTTCCTCTTGTTTGGAATAACCTGTCGACATCCCTCCCATTAATACCAATCGATCAACTTGTGTACTGAGGGAATTATTCAGTTTTGTAAATTAAATTCTCATCAGTTTTGATATAGAAAACGAGAGAGATAGATGCACACAACCATCTTCACGATCTCTGAAAAACACCACTCAACCATGCACCACTTTCTAATACCACAAGTCCGCCACCTCCTGTTTCGTGAATACCACAACCACCACCACTAAAATTGTTACTGTTTCAGTTTATAACCCATAACCAAACCAATTATATACGGCTGCACCTATTTATATTTAAGTTCTTGTTATACTAGTCATTTACCATCGCAAAACAACCTCATAAACCTATTATTCCTTTTCAGTTGTTGTCACATACTGCAGCTACATGTGTAAGTTCGTTTATTTTCTGTTTCTGTTTAAAATAATTGAAGCAACCCTACAACCATTTAAACCTTCATCTTATTGTTTCTTCAAAACGTTTTCTGTCAAACGAGCTATGCAGTTGCTTTACTTCAGTCTTTCTGTTTGAACACCGATGGAAACCGATCCTTTTGACGACCTGCTTTTAACTGCTGATGCTGCTTTATTCGGTTTCTAAAATTGGTGAATGAACTAGGGTGTTGATGATATTTGTAGTGAAGTAATAGCAATGATAAGGATGATATGCTATAAAGATAAGATATTGCATATTATTATGCATGCTTTATCAAGCATGAAGAAAGAGTTATGCAAGTGGGAAGTATGGCAGACAAATCAATGCAATTAAAATCCACTAGATAAACTTTTGAGCTGTCTTTTTTTTGGAATTCATATTTGACATCGGGCATAATTAGAGAAATAGGACAAGTCTAGTAATTGGGTTGAGGTGTCATATGGGTCGGTTCATTATGATTTGATTATAAAATTCAAGATTGCTGTTTGATCGAGGGTTTTTTTTTTTCCTTTATGGCCGAGAACACACAACCCCACTTGATATTATAAAGGCCATGCATGCTGTAAAGTAGATGAAAACAATCCGATACATATTACAAACCTAACTAACAATAATTAGATATAGATTATGGTAATAATGATTATGATAACGTACGTGATGGTGATGACATCGATAATGAAGATGATTAGAGTGGTGATGCATACGGATGTAATTAGATGAAGATATTACAGCTGGGTTTCGTTTCTTGTTTTATAATTTCCAGTCGACAACAATACGTATAGGGTTGGGCTTTTGATTGCAAATTGGGCCGTTTCTTTTAGACTTTCTATTTGGGCTTATGAACCACTGTTGGGCCGTATTCCTGGGCTAAGAAACCGATTATAGTTGCTGTGGGTGAATGAAGACATGTTGATGATTAGTTTCAACTGTGAAGAAGTTGAAAACCGAAATTTACGGATTAAATAAATATTAGATTCGTAAGTTTACAGAAAATAGAAATGGAGTATTGGTTAAGTGTGTTGTGGGTTAAGCAAGAGGTCTTGAGTTCGATCCCGGTCTAGGGCTATTCCTTTTAGAAAAGCTTTTCAAAAAGGGTATACCTTTTCTTTCATTTTATTATTATTATTATTATTATTATTATTATTATTATTATTATTATTATTATTATTATTATTATTATTATTATTATTATTATTATTATTATTATGATTATTATTATTTATTATTATAATTATAATTATAATTATTCTTCTTCTTATTATTATTATTATTATTATGATTATTGTGATCATTATTATTATTATTATTATTATTATTATTACTAATATAAATATTATTATTAGCATTATCATTTAAGTTATAATTTATATCAATAGGATTAAAACCCTTATCTTTATTAGTATAATCATTATTATTATTAGTATTATTTTTAGTGACATTATTATTATTCTTATCATTATTATTACTATAATTATTATTATTATTATCAATATCATTATTATTAATATTATCATTATAAGCAAATACAACTTTTATTACTATTATTGATATTATGTTACCAAATAAATATTTTGTATATACACTTTTAGTAATATTATATATAAGTATATACTATTCATATTAACGTTTTTATATAAATATACACATATAACAAATTAGGCATTTTTAAATATAATACTAGTTATATATAGATATTAACATAACTATATAAGTATTAATCATTTTAAATATATACACAAATTAAATATATAAGATATAAAACTTAAGATATAATATATCAATTTGTTCGATTACGATTATAGGTGTTAATAAATATATAAATGATATAGGTTCGTGAATCCGATGCCAACCCTGCATTGTTCAATGCCTTCATATGTATTTTTACTACAAAATACAGTATTGTGAGTTCCTTTGATCCCCTTTTACTCTTTACATTTTTGGGACTGAGAATACATGCGCAACTTTTATAACTGTTTTACGAAATAGACACAAGTAATCAAAATGACATTATATGGTTGAATGATCGAAATCGAATATGCCCCTTTTTATATAGTCTGGTAATCTAAGAATTAGGGAACAGACACCCTAATTGACGCGAACTCTAAAGATAGATCTATCGGGCCCAACAAGCCCCATCCAAAGTACCGGATGCTTTAGTACTTCAAAATTTATATCATGTCCGAAGGAGGATCCCGGAATGACGGGGATATTCTTATATACATATTGTGAATGTCGGTTACCAGGTGTTCAATCCATACGATGATATTTTGTCTCTATGCATGGGACGTATGTTTATGAGAAATGGAAATATGAAATCTTGTGGTCTATTAAAATTATGAAATGATTATTTATGATAAACTAATGAACTTACCAACCTTTTGGTTGACACTTGAAAGCATGTTTATTCTCAAGTACGAAAGAAATCTTCCGCTGTGCATTTGCTCATTTTATAGATATTACTTGGAGTCATTCATGGCATATTTCAAAAGACGTTGCATTCGAGTCGTTGAGTTCATCAAGATTATTATTAAGTCAATTATAGTTAGATATATTATGAAATGGTATGCATGCCTGTCAACTTTTTCGATGTAATGAAAGATTGTCTTTTCAAAAACGAATGTAATGTTTGTAAAATGTATCATATAGAGGTCAAGTACCTCGCGATGTAATCAACTGTTGTGAATCGTTTATAATCGATATGGACTTCGTCCAGATGGATTAGGACGGGTCCTCACAATACTCTCACTTAAGAGTATTTGGATGTTTGGCGTACGCACATGTTTCCAAGGAGCTCAGGCAGAAGGTGGATGCAAGGACCACTCCACGTATATTCATAGGCTATGGAGATGAAGAATTTGGATACAGATTATGGGATCCAAAGGAGAAAATGGTGATCAGAAGTAGGGACGTAGTGTTCCATGAAAGCCAGGCAATAGAAGATATTGAAAAGCCCACAATATCTCAGAAGACAAATTTTGCTGCTCAGGTGCCAGAGGCAACAACGGAATCATTCATGAGAAATGAATTTTCAGTGCAGGAAGAAATGCCATAAGTAGAAGATAATGAGGAAAATGACGGTGCTGAGAAGGGGGAGCCATAACCCCATCTGCCAGACGTTCCAGCACCATCACAAGGTCAAGATGATGGTGGATTTCCTCAGAATGTTCTAGAAGTTCGTAGATCTGAACGAGGTCGGATTCCATCGAGTAGATATTCAGAATCTGAGTACCTTCTACTTACTGAAGATGGAGAACCAGAGAGTTTTCATGAAGCAGTAACTTATAAGGATAAAGAAAAATGGTTGCTCGCAATGCAGGATGAGATGGATTCTCTGCAGAAAAATCAAACTTATGATATTGTAGAACTTCCACGCGGGAAGAAAGCACTGAAAAACAAATGGGTGTTCAAGCTGAAAAAGGATGGTAGTGGAAAAGTGGTGAAATACAAAGCACGGCTTGTAGTCAAAGGATTCTAACAGAAGAAAGGGATTGATTTTGACGAGATATTTTCATCAGTAGTCAAGATGACTTCAATTAGAGTCATACTTGGATTGGTCGCAAGTATGAACTTGGAGCTTGAACAGATGGATGTAAAGACAACTTTTCTTCATGGAGATTTACATGAAGAAATTTACATGGAGCAGCCGGAAGGTTTTGAGGTTTCAGGAGATAACCTCGTATGCAAGCTGAAGAAAAGTTTATATGGTTTGAAGCAGGCACCTAGGCAGTGGTACAAGAAGTTTGACTCGTGCATGGTGAGTCAAGGGTACACAAAAACTGCAGCAGATGAGTGTGTCTACATTCAGAAGTTTTCTGAAGGAAATTTCGTTGCTCTTCTACTATTTGTAGACGATATTTTGATCGTAGGGAAAGACGTAACGAAGATCAACCAGCTGAAGAAGGAACTCTCGAAGTCTTTTGACATGAAAGACTTAGGACAGGCTCAACAGATTTTGGGAATGCATATAACTCGAGACAGGAAGAATAGAAAGTTATGGTTATCTCAGGAGAAGTATATTGAACGAGTGCTTGAACGATTCAATATGAGCAATGCCAAACCTGTTAGCATTCCATTAGCTAACCATTTCAAGTTAAGTAAGAGATCATGTCCCTCATCCAAGGAAGAGATCGAGTAGATGTCGTCAGTACCATATTCTTCAGCAGTTGGAAGTTTGATGTATGCAATGGTGTATACAAGGCCCGATATTGCTCACGCAGTGGGAACAGTGAGTCGTTTTCTCTCCAACCCTGGGAAAGAGCATTGGGAGGCGGTAAAATGGATTCTCAGATATCTTAAAGGTACAACGAAGATATGTCTTTGTTACGGGAGAGCTGATCCAATCTTGGAAGGCTATACAGATGCGGATATAGCCAGAGATCCTGATAGTAGGAAATCTACTTCAGGATTCATTTACACTTTTGCAGGGGGAGCTGTTTCATGGCAGTCAAGACTACAGAAATGTGTTGCATTATCCACAACTGAAGCAGAGTATATTGCTGCCGCAGAAGCTGGAAAAGAAATGTTGTGGTTAAAGCGTTATCTCCAAGAATTTGGAATCAAGCAAAAGGAGTACAAGGTACATTGTGACAGTCAGAGTGCTCTAGATTTGAGCAAGAACTCCATGTACCATTCCCGTACAAAACATATTGATATTCGCTATCATTGGATACGCGAGGTAATTGATCGACAACTGTTGAGACTGATGGAATACCACATGTAAACAAGTCACAAAACCCATTTATGTATGTATATGAATTCGTGTATATGTATATAGCAAGCGGAAGCAATTTTCATCTTAAGAACATGTGTATTTTAACCTTTTAAAATGTATTCCATTTCATAGATCTAGTCTTGTACAATATACTAAAATGTAAATAGAAGCTAGTTTAAAGGGATGTACCTACTCCAAGCTTATTGATAGATGATGATGAAGATGATGATAAATGGAGCTTCAAAACTATGAAACCTCAAGAGATAATACCCCAAACTTTGCACCAACACCTTGTACTTTGGTTAGAATTTTCTAACACTTGAATTTAGCTTGTAATGATCAAGATTTGAACTCCCTTTGAGCAATAAAAGGCCACGGCAGCCAGCTGCTGTCTCAAAGGTTTATGCAGTTTTTTTTTTATCTATTTGATGTGTATATGCAAGTGTGTGCTTTGAATAATTCAAACCTTGCATGTTATAGGAAATGGCACTTGTAATAGACCAAGAAAGGAATCTCTTGCAAGAGTGCATCAAACTCCAAGGCCACTACAACTCCATTAGTTTATAAAAGTTAATTTTATAAAATTAGATTTTATAAAATTTAGTTTTATAAAACTTCCTTTTTAATATTTATGTACATTTCTTTATATAAAACCAATTTATATAAAACCAATTTATATAAAATGTAACATAAATTAATTAATTATTTAACCTATAAATAATTAAATCCATATTAGATAAATTATTCCATAATTTATATACACATCAAGAAATATTTCTGAAAACCATTTTTCTTCAAGTTCAAGTGTCGCGTATTTGATTAATGATCAAATCGTTAAGATCAAATACGAATAAGGTGTTGGTAAGCCTGTTATTGGGTATGACCCGACTTGGATCAAAACATATTAGCCACGTTAATTTAATATGTCTCTCGGGCATACGAAATACCTTCAATCTCCCACTTGCACGAGAAACATAAGAAATTAATGCAAGTGATGGATACCACCTAACGACCGTCCATCACCCCCAATATGTAATGACTTTTGCCATTCAATAACATCATCCCTTTCGAGTTCCCATCTCGAATATGATTAGGTGAATCTTTCAATATATATCCTTTTGTCCTAGATGTCATGTTAAATCCAAGAGACATAGAGTGATCACTCTCTTATAGATTTAACTTTATCAGGCCTTAGACATCTGACTCTCAACGAATAAGAGGGACAAATTCCATCTTGGCTACATACGTCCTAGACACTACACTTTGTACCATACCTGAAGCCTCCCTTATGAGCTACCTTTTCAGAATAGTGAAGGAAAGAATCAAGGCACGATATTCGGTGAATATCTGAACCCAATATGTATCTCAGGTCAGAGGATACAGTGATATTCTCCTTTACTCAAGATTACATGTGATCAACCACAAAGGCTCCATATAGTAAATCTTGAGAGCGGGTCTTCCAATATTTGTGTCCCACAAATATCTATGAACCTTGGTTGCAACCTTGCCCCACATTCGCCATTTGAATGCTAACCAATCCAAGTTCATAATAGTCTAGACCTCACACTTGTTCCCACAAATGTGATCAACTACGGAATTCAGAATAATAGTTTATTCATGGATTAAAATATGCAAAATTGGAACATGACTCATAATTAAATTAATACCACAATTATATTAATGAGTTTGAACTAATTCGTTCCGTTACAATACATAAAATAGATCATTTCCAATCACTAGAATATCGAAGCCCTAATGCACAAACATGTCCCTCATGTTTTGGCCCATGTAAAAGCTTCGTGAGTGGATCCGCAACATTTTGATCTGTGTGGACTTTGCGAATACATATCTTTCCCTTTTCAACCTCATCCCTGATGTAGTTGAATCTCCGCTCAATGTGACGAGTCTTTTGATGAGCACGAGGTTCCTTGATTTGAGCAATCGCACCCTCGTTGTCACAAAAGATCTCAAGAGGGTCCTGAATGGAAGGGACCACTCCTAAGTCGTCGATGAATTTCTTCATCCATGCAGCTTCCTGAGCTGCCAATGAGGCGGCAATGTACTCCGACTCTGTAGTGGATAACGCAACAACTTCCTGTTTTGAGCTCTTCCAAGAGACTGCACCACCATTTAACATGAAGACATAACCGGATTGTGATCGAGAGTCATCTCGATCAGTTTGGAAACTCACGTCCACATAACCTTTTACAGCGAGTTCCTCCTCACCAGACCCATATATTAGAAACATATCCTTAGTTCTCCTAAGGTATTTCAATATACTTTTAACAGCAATCCAATGACTGTTTCCTGGGTTGTTCTGGTATCTACTTGTCAAGCTTAGAGCGCATGACACATCCGGTCTAGTACATATCATTGCATACATGATAGACCCAATAGCAGATGCGTATGGGATTTTCTTCATTCTTTCTTGTTCATCTTTCGTGATAGGACACTGAGATGAACTGAGAAAGGTTCCTCTTTGAATAGGTACCAAACCTTTCTTAGAGTTTTCCATCTTGAACCTTTTCAAGATTTTATCAATGTATGTACTTTGACTTAAACCTATCAATCTCTTGGATCTATTCCTATAGATCCCTATCCCCAATATGTATTGAGCTTCTCCAAGATCCTTAATGGAGAAGCAACTCTTTAGCCAAGTTTTAACTTCTTGCATTGTGGTAATATCATTCCCAAACAATAATATGTCATCCACATATAGCACAAGGAACATTATAGATCTCCCACTAGCCTTCTTGTATACACAAGCTTCATCACCATTTTTAATGAAGCCAAATTTCTTTGCCTCTTCATTAAAACGATGATTCCACATTCTAGATGCTTGTTTCAATCCGTAGATTGATTTCTTTAACTTGCATACCTTTTTAGGATTTTTCGGATCAATAAAACCTTCGGGCTGTACCATATAGACATCTTCCTCAAGATATCCATTCAGGAAAGCGGTTTTGACATCCATTTGCCATATTTCATAGTCATAGTGAGCAGCAATGGCAAATAATATCCTAATAGACTTTAGCATTGCCACAGGCGAAAAAGTTTCATCATAATCAACCCCTTGAGTTTGAGTGAAACCTTTTGCTACAAGTCTAGCTTTGTATGTATCCAAGTTTCCATGTATGTCGGTTTTCTTCTTGAAAAGCCATTTGCAATCAACTAGCTTGGAGCTAGGAGGTTGCACAACAAGTTCCCAAACTTGATTTTCATACATGGATTGCATCTCGGCATTCATGGCTTCCTGCCATTTATTTTTATCAATCCTTGATAAAGCATCTTCGTAGTTTGTCGGTTCATCCAAATCAACCGTATAGCAACCATCCACGAGAAACCCATATCTCTCGGGAGGATTACTAATCCTACTAGATCTTCGAACGTCTTGTGTACCTTGATCATCCACTTGATCATTTTCAACATCCTCATGTTGAGTACTAGTGCCAACCAATTGTGTATCATCGGCTTGATCTTGTACCTCTACAAGATCTATCTTCCTTTCACCATCACCTTCCATAAGGAATTTGGTTTCAAGGAATTCCGCTTTCCGAGCAACAAATACCGTTTGCTCGGATGGATCATAGAAGTAATATCCCATGTCATCTTTGGGATATCCTATGAATATACACTTTGTGGATCGAGCATGTAGCTTATTAGCTACATAACGCTTAGGATAAGCTTCACATCCCCATACTTTTAAGTATGAAAGAGAAGGAGGTTTTCCAAACCACATCTCATGAGGAGTTCGTTCCACTTTCTTGGTTGGGGCCATATTTAAAATACGAACCGCGGAGCTTAGACAATAACCCCAAAATGATAGAGGTAACGAGCTTCTTGCCATCATAGATCGAACCATATCCATTAGGGTTCGGTTCCTCCTTTCGGAAACTCCATTAAGTTGGGGTGTTCCGGGTGGAGTAAGTTGTGAGATAATCCCACAACTCCTAAGATGATCTTGGAAGACATCGCTTAGGTATTCACCTCCTCTATCGGTACGAAGTACCTTAATTGTCCTATTGAGTTGATTTTGTACTTCGTTTTGATATTCTTTGAATGCTTCAAACGTTTCGTCCTTGTGTCTTAATAAGTAGACATATCCGAAACGACTAAAGTCATCAATGAAAGTAACAAAGTATCTTTCACCATTCCTAGTCATGGGTTTAAAGGGTCCACATACATCCGAATGTATTAATCCCAATAAATCTTTAGCCCTCTCATAAGTCCCTTTGAAAGGTGCTTTAGTCATTTTGCCTTGTAAGCAAGACTCACATACATCAAACGAATCCATTTCATTTGATTTCAAAAGTCCATTCTTTTGAAGTGTATGCATTCGGTTCTTGTTTATGTGACCAAGGCGACAATGCCATAAATAGGAATCACTCAAATCCCTTTTGAGTTTCTTGGTGCTAGTATGGTATATAGAGCTCGATGATGCGTCATCATGAACCAATTCATAAATTCCATTTGAAGGCGAAGCCTTGAAATAGAATACATTATTTTTAGAAACATGAATATCATCATCAATAAAATTAACAGTGTAACCACATTGTTTTAAGCGAGAAATAGAAATAATGTTTCTACACAAATCCGGAGCATACAAAATATTTTCTAAAATAAGTTCCAATCCGCTTGGAAGCTTCAAAATAAAATCTCCTTGAGCTTTAACATTCACCTTTGCACCATTGCCCATATAGAGACTTGATGTTCCCGCCTTATGATCACTTCTTTTGAACCCCTGCAAAGAATTGCAAATATGAGTTCCACATCCAGTGTCTAATACCCATGTATTAGAAGACGTAATACTAAGCTCTATATATACCATATATATATATTACCTGAGGTTTGCCATGCATCCCTCTTGTCCTTCAACTCCTTAAGATAGACCGGACAGTTTCGTTTCCAATGACCCATCTCACCGCAACCGAAACATGGGTCTTCCTTGGGGTTTGTCTTCTCAGCTATCTTTTGCTTCTTAGCCTTGTTGATGGTTGGGGTAACCATCTTCCCCTTCCCTTTGCCTTGATAGGCGGGTCCTTTTCTCTTAGCCACCTTTGGCTTAGAGGTGTTACCTTTGGACCCACCTTGATCGATTGCTAACACGGGTAAAGCCCTTTTACCCATGCTAGTTTCCGCTGTTCTAAGCATACCGTGAAGCTCACCTATGCTCTTATCCATCCCATTCATATTGTAATTAATTACAAATTGATCAAACCTTTTTGATAGGGAGTTAAGGATAAGATCGGTGGCTAACTCATTTGATATGTTTAGGTTAAGGCGGTTAGCACGATCAATAAGGCTCTTCATCTTAAGCACATAAGATGAAACCGATTGGGTATCGTCCATACGACAAGCATGTAGCGCCCGAACGGTCTCGAAACGCTCGACACGCGCTTGTTGAAGGAACATCTCCTTCAATTGCGTTATCATGTCGTATGCACTATGATGCTCAAAATCCTTCTGGAGTTCGGGAATCATAGTCCCAAGCATTAGGCATGAGACTTGAAGGGAGTCGTGGCAATACTTATCGTAAGAGGCCATTGCCTCCACATCATTCTCATCTGGTTGATCGGGAATGGGGTCCTCAAGTACATACGCTTTATCCTCTTGTTTGAGGACAATCCGAAGATTACGGAACCAATCCATAAAGTTTGTATGGTTGAGTTTGTCTTTCTCTAAGAGAGACCTTAATGATAGGTTGTTCATGTTAAGTGGTGCGTTTTGCATGTTGTTGTTGTTATTAGCGGCCATCTACAAAATTTAACAAAGTCCTTTTAAGTATCGATTTTAAATTCAATAAACAATACCCTTTTAATTTGTTTTATTAAATATTAGAATCCAACGGTAAATCAAATTTCGGTTAGGTGACCTTTATCCCGTCATTTGATTTAGCTAGGTAGTCATAATGACAATTGCAATCCTTTTGCAACTTCTAAGTTATGGGATCATGCAATCCTTTTGCATGGCATATTAATCCCATCAACGCCTATTTGTTCCTCATGCTTCGGTGACCCTAAGTTCATGATTCCCAAATCAAGTCGTCCTACTTGTGTAGACATGTAAATTTAACAAACAAGTGGTTAGGTGACCTTTATCCCACTAGTGTGCGAAATTTACCTTATTCATATTCGTCCGCTCATGACGGTTAGGTGACCTTTATCCCGTCAAGAGTTTCTTAATATGTCTAAGTGTTTTCACAAAAGGATGGCGTTTAACTTGTTTACCTTGTTTTAGTTAAAGGGATTTAAGTTTTCTACATTCTAGTTTTAGAAAACAAAATGCTATACACCAACATGCATTTGGTGTGTAGTAAATTTTGAAAAACCCATTTTCATGTCCTTTTAGTAAAACCAATTACTAGTTATGAACCAATTTAATACCTTTTAAATAAACCATTTTATTTAGGTCTAATAACCAATTATTAGTGTCGTTATGTTATGTTTTATTATAACCATTTATAATGTATTAAGCAAGTTGTTAACATGTGATAATCTTGTAGCAACCAATCATACAAACATACACAAACATGCATAACAAAAAATGTTCACAATCGGGAGCCATTTTGGTGGGCATTTGTTTAGCCAAAAAACAAATGTCACCGGTAAGGGTTAACAAAAGAAAGCAAGAGATTTTTAAACAAAATCTCCCACTTAATCTTGTAATCTTCAAAGCTCCATCTTGTAATCTTCATCTTGAATCTTCATTTTCTTTTTACAAAATTATATACTAATACAATTTTTCTAGAAAATGAAATAACAACCTATTCTATTTTTATAAACAAATAGAATAAATTACATGAAAAATTACAAGATTACTTACAACTTATTACACACCAAAATTACAAAATTATTACAAATTAATACAAACCAAATGAATGAATATTACAACCATGAATAATAACCAAATCATTCAAACATTCAACCACATGGTCTAGGCTCGATTGTGAACAACAACATAACATCAAATCTTGGCCAAACTTGAAATCCCAAACCCACTTTTGGGACCCCAATAATTCGGCCAAACCACCACACCCATCAAAACTCATGATTTTTACATTCTACTTTCATGCATGTTGGTAGATTGTAAAATAAATGAGTTTACTAGCCAAAACAAGAAGCATATTAACAAGACTTTGGCTCTAGATACCATTGATGGAATACCACATGTAAACAAGTCACAAAACCCATTTATGTATGTATATGAATTCGTGTATATGTATATAGCAAGCGGAAGCAATTTTCATCTTAAGAACATGTGTATTTTAACCTTTTAAAATGTATTCCATTTCATAGATCTAGTCTTGTACAATATACTAAAATGTAAATAGAAGCTAGTTTAAAGGGATGTACCTACTCCAAGCTTATTGATAGATGATGATGAAGATGATGATAAATGGAGCTTCAAAACTATGAAACCTCAAGAGATAATACCCCAAACTTTGCACCAACACCTTGTACTTTGGTTAGAATTTTCTAACACTTGAATTTAGCTTGTAATGATCAAGATTTGAACTCCCTTTGAGCAATAAAAGGCCACGGCAGCCAGCTGCTGTCTCAAAGGTTTATGCAGTTTTTTTTTTATCTATTTGATGTGTATATGCAAGTGTGTGCTTTGAATAATTCAAACCTTGCATGTTATAGGAAATGGCACTTGTAATAGACCAAGAAAGGAATCTCTTGCAAGAGTGCATCAAACTCCAAGGCCACTACAACTCCATTAGTTTATAAAAGTTAATTTTATAAAATTAGATTTTATAAAATTTAGTTTTATAAAACTTCCTTTTTAATATTTATGTACATTTCTTTATATAAAACCAATTTATATAAAATGTAACATAAATTAATTAATTATTTAACCTATAAATAATTAAATCCATATTAGATAAATTATTCCATAATTTATATACACATCAAGAAATATTTCTGAAAACCATTTTTCTTCAAGTTCAAGTGTCGCGTATTTGATTAATGATCAAATCGTTAAGATCAAATACGAATAAGGTGTTGGTAAGCCTGTTATTGGGTATGACCCGACTTGGATCAAAACATATTAGCCACGTTAATTTAATATGTCTCTCGGGCATACGAAATACCTTCAGAGACTAGTGAAGATCCATACAAAGGATAATCCTGCGGATATGTTAACAAAGGTGGTGACTCGAGAGAAGTTGGAGTTATGCAGAGACATAACTGGAATGTTCATTGATTCGGCTGGAGGGGGAGAATTGATGGTTTCCAGTGGTTTCCAGCTGTCGTCTAGATGGCTCTGTTCCAGCCGTCATCTAGATGTTCAAAGCTGCCGACGTTGACAACGCTTATGGAAGTGGCAAACTTGAACACGATGACGGCCGCCAACTTCCGCCAACCTTCCTCGTTCACACCATTCACCGCTATAGAATTTTTGCTATAAATAGAGATGCAAACTTTCATTGTAAATCATCCCAAATCACTTAGAGAAGTGTAATCACAACCTAGAGAGTGTGTGTGAGTTTGAGAGTTTTTTTTTTTAGAGTTTTGTAAATACTCGTGTAATCTATTCTTGTGAGTTATAGAGTTATTTTCTCTCAAATTTGTATCTCCCAACGTCCAGGCGATCCTCTCTTCCTAACATTTATTTGTTTATTTAGCATTAATTATAAGCAGTAAAATATACTTAAATCAATATGTAAATTCCTTTAATAATGTAATGAAAACAATTAAATTACACAACTTCAGGCTTACGTGTTCAACCCTGCCCCTGCCTGAACGTATTGCCAAACTTGATGCTCTTCTTTTTTAATTGGATCGTTTGAGCTTCACAATCCAAATATAAAAAGGTAAACACTCAGCATCAGCTACTCGTTTAGCCACCCTTTTACTTCTACGGGCTCTCACATTCTCTGCATTATACAGTTTAGTCTTGACAACACTTATGGGCTCATCATCTATACCTGAATCATCAAGCTGTGATAACATAACTTTCTGATTTTACACACATATTATCAATCAAGTATGTTCATAAAACTCAATTTATAATTTAATAAAACTTGGCACAAATTGTAACAGAATTATTTACCAACCTGACATTCCTTTTCTTTTGCTCCCCCGTCTTCTTGTCAAGTATGTGATCTTCTTCATTAATAACTTCATTTTCGGATTCTGCCATTTCAACCTCAGCTTTCAACGCTACTAAATTACAGTTGTTTAACTATACTATGTATTACATTAATTAATTACATTTATTAGATTATATATGTAAATATATACACCAAACTTACCGTTAACAATAAAAGTGGACCAACGAAGAAGCTCGATTTCTCATCTTTATTCCATCAAGCCTTACACTTTTTAACACAATCAAAGAGATAACCACACCAGTCGATTTCATCGATCCTGGAATCCTCACTTATGTAAGAGCTCTAGGAGTCGAAAATTTTTGCCACCGTTAAGGAGATTTAACACCGGGGACACCGGTGCGCACCACTCCCCTCCGGTGTTAAATCACCGTTAAATCGATGTTAAATGCTTCAACGTTACCTAGCTAACGGTGTGTTTACAGATTTAACACCGGGGACACCGGTGCACACCACTCCCCTCCGGTGTTAAATCACCGTTCGATCACCAAAATATTATTTTTATTTATATTATATTTTTTATTAGTTAAATAAATTAAGTAATTATAATTAAATAATAATTTAACATTGAGATTTAACACTGAACGATTTCCCTTATTTTGACCTCAGTGTTAAATCCAGTGTTAAATTTAACACTGAGATTTAACACTGAACGACTCCTAGTACTCTAATGAGATATCAAAAGACTCCATGCGCCCCTTGAAAATGAACCACCCATTACGCTTATGAACAAAACAAGGAAGTTCATCTTGAAGTTCCAGTCTGCCACGTCTGATTCTCTTATTTTCTACTGTATTTCGTTAGCACTTACAGTCCTTTTACCATACTGATCAAACTATTCTTCACATAAATAATCAGGTCTTTTTTTATTACCTAATGATTTTAGATTCACTCCTCCAATCAGTACTCCTACAATCTCGTGAATTCTTTCCTTTGTCACCTTTATTGTCCCTGCTTTCAATTTAAAGTCAAGATCTTCGTCGTGAAATTTGTCCACCGCAAAATAACCTAGCTTTCCCGGTAATCTGTTAATCTTAAAATTGAGCAAACTCACCAAAACCCATACTTATCAAGCATTCTTTTTGGATTTTTTTTCATGCAGGTAAATGCACTACACAGAGGCTTAGGTGATGATCTAGTACGAATAGATGGGAGTTTCGAATCATCTACAATCCATAGTCTTTGAATCACGAGCAGTCTTTGAAACACCCTCAACGGCTCTGCTTTGGTGGTCATTCTTTTTACTTTTACTCTTCCCTTCACTAACCTTTAACGTTACAAAACTAGTAACATCTTCTTCTTCAAGAGTAGCAGCACGTTTTTTGATCTTAGAAAGTTGACCATCAAAGAGTGCCATTCCACAGCCTCCCATTTTGTCTTGTACGTGTATAGTGGCACGAATCCTGTTTTTTAATATATGATATGATGGGTATATTAAGGAGTGAGTATTAGCTCACCAAATATTTTACACAATAGACATTTTGAGTAATTGGTATAATTTAGATATTCGGGAAAGTTAATTGTGATTGTACTTACTTTGGGTAGACATCTTTGATAGTAGAACTGAACGTACGACAATCAAATAAGGACACCATTTCCTCAAGACAAAAGGTTTTGAACACTTTTTTGTCACAAATGATGCAGTAATATTGAAACCACCCTTCATTACAGGCATACCTACTTACACTTCCTCGCACAACAAAAGTGCACACCTAGGGACAGGGCCGGATCCAGAAACTTTTTTCGATGGAGGCAAAATGTAAAAAATTGGAAAAATTGTCAAATTTAACACAAAAATACACTAAAAAAATTTAGATCTTCGGGGGCGGCTGACCCCACTTGATCCCCCCTCCCTCCGCCCCTGCCTAGGGATATGTTGAACAACAATTAATTAGGTATGATATAGATAAGTAAAATCACAAATCAGTTTGTAATCAAATAGTTCCTATTGGCTAACACATTACAACTATAACGAAGAAAGTTGCATACCCTATCAATCAAACGAACTTCATCAAGTACATATGTCGAGTGTTGATTCACTCGTGTCTGTGCTACCCAATCCCATGTTCGAGGTTTCATCAAAGCCAAGTGAGGAACCTAGTGAGTGGTAAGTCGAGTGTTGAGCCGAGTGTTGAAGCTAACCGGGAGGATTCACCATGACTCTCGACCTATTAAAGTACTAATAAAATTTTAGCTTCTTTATCATGTAAATTTATATTTATATAATCAACGAATCTAGTCATAAATTTTAGAAAAAAATTGTCAAAACAATGCACAAATCAAAAGATTTTTATTTACCTGCATTTTAAAGCTCAGAAACACGTCATATTGATATCTCGGGTGATTAGATGATGTTGAATCAGACGCCATTGAAGTTTTGCTATATATATATATATATATATATATATATATATATATATATATATATATATATATATATATATATATATATATATATTAACATACCTCATCTGAAATAAATTTAATATTAAGGATTAGATCTATCATATTATCATATAATGTAACTTTTAATTAAATCCAACTCATAAGTTTTTCAAATCAAAGGTGTGTGAGCAGTACTTGGCGCGTTTAATTAGTTTCAACTCAGAAGTTTATTTTTAAACATGAACGTGGAACAAGAAAATTATTGGATCAAATCATTACCATAATCCATAAAAACATATATGCGTCATTTAGTAAAAATTAATAACAATACTTAAAAAACCATATCTTTCAATGGAAGTGATACTGGAAAAATTATCATGTGATATTATATTATATACAGAATCAAATCAGTTGTTCAAAAGTCAGTTAACAAGGTATCGCTATTATCAAGCACAAAATAGATGTGAAAGCTATGGAAGCATATACAAACAATGAAACACGTAGCATTGAAAAACATGCATACAGAAAAAGAGTAGGATAATTAGTACAGATAGCAAAGATTAAAATATAACAGAAACATAATCAAATAATAGCATCAAGAAAAATTGCAAAATCGAAAGGAAAAAAACCCAAACCTGAAAGGAAAGAGATCTGAATTTCGGCCGTGAATAAAAGTACGTATGTGAAATATAATGCAAAATGGCTAGGGTTTATACTACATTTAATTTAATGAGCAACAGGCTTGAAGACTGAACTTAAGTGAGATGGGCTCAATCCTGTTTTAGGCCCATATTATATTTCATGTTGGGCCGATGGACCCATTGAGAGAAAACATGTACTTCCTCTATCCATAATACACTTGTTATACAATTTGGTCACGAAATACATGTTTTAATAAATAAATTGCAATTGTAAACTATCCGAACTCGAACACTTACTGAATGAACTCTTCGAGACCGAGTTTTGCTAGCCCGTGGTCGGAATTTTGTGTACGTACTTGACAATTGAATTCGAACAAGTTTCAACTCGAGTTCTAGCTTGCTTGATATGGCAAACTAGTTAGAGCAGTTTGTGTTGGAACTCGTTCGAACAGTTTGTGTTGGAACTCGTTCGAACAGTTTGTGTTCAAAAGCGTTCGAAGTCAATTGTTGGGAATGTATACAAAGTTTTCGGCTACGCAATGGGAAAAGCCCATCATGACGAGTTCAAGCAATTGGGGTTCGAGTTCGAGCAAACGGGAGGTGTAAAATCGCAGCTTTTGAAGGAAAAAAAAATGTATTTTGCTAAAATGGTTATTAAAAAGTGTATTTTGAACACTTTCCTAATTCTAAAGTCGGGAGGTTTTACTAAAAAAAATTTATATTTGCTAAAGTGTATTTAAAACCGGCGGCCGGACCGTTAACATTCAAAAATGGACCAAACCAAATAAATCGATACGGTCCGGCAGTTTTCGCGGTTTGACAGTTTTGTGAACACCCCTAGATAGGATGTTCAATGGTCCTTTCTTCATTTTCTTTCAAAATATCATAAATTAAAATAAAAGTGATCCAAGGATCTAATGAGTTACGATAATTAGGGTTTGTATGAAGTTGAGAACTACATTTATACACTAACCACAAGGTCTAACTACATAATTATTTAAAGCATACACTTTTCGCATACTTTGAATCTACGGTTACAAAATCCCTAAAATCCCCAAATTGATGATGAACAAGAGAAAGTTTAAAGCTCTAGTGATTCTAGTTAGTGTTAATAAGGTTGATTACTTCCAAAAATCCGGTTAAATGAAAGAAATTTTTAGGGTTTGTGTTTGATTTCCAAAAAGCACCTCCCTCTTTTCACTCACGCTCTTTCTTTTAATATTTTCCAACCTATAGAAACAAGATAGATGCGGTCGAGGTTTAATACAAGTGAAATTAACATGTATTTACACTTTCTACCCCATTTACTTCAATATCTTTCACCTTAAGTCCTTTTTTACCAAACGTAGTCCTTTTCTAACATTGGTAAGTTAACTAACAGAGGACAAATAATATTCTTGACGTTCCAAACTTCTATTTGTAGGATTAATGTGCAAGGTACAACATATAACTATATGGCCAACTTCATTTGAGCCTTCGGGGTCACACACATATACACCGAGACGTCAAATAAAAAATATATATATATATATATATATATATATATATATATATATATATATATATATATATATATATATATATATATATATATATATATATATATATATATATATATATATATATGATGTATATATATTACTCAAGTAACAAAATAGTAAATTGAAATTAATTCATTTACTATTTATATGAATATGAAATGAAAGGAAATTAATTAATTTACTATTCACATGAAAGCGACATGATAGAAATTATTAATTATAAGTTACATAACATACCCCTAAATTATTTGAGAAATACGACTTTTTAAAATCAAATCAAACCAAATCAAACGAAATATGATTTTATTGACTAATGAAAAGCTATTTTGTTTTGAACTCCCGTAACATGTGAAACTCAACTACTATAACTCAACTCTATTATTACAAACCTTTTTCTATATATTGATTTGATGATCACAATGATAAATACACATACATAAAACAAAGAGTTGGAGAGAGTTTCATAAGTACGTACATCTTATATCCATCTCAAAACTAGCTTTGAGAGCATAACAAAAAGTAAAAGAAAATGAAAAGTGAAATCGTATGAGGAGTATTACTTTTTAATTGTTTCACACAATTAATCAAGGGTTGATTAATTTGTTACTTGTGTTTGGACTAGCATTCATTGACGGTCGTTTGAAGTGTAGTGTGGACTATCCTAAGAGATGGTCATATTTTTGATCGTAGGTTTCTCTTCTTCAATCAGTTTCTTCAAGAAAGGTATATCGTTTACTCACTTTGTGAATTACATATTACGACAATTATTAGTGGTGTAACTAAATCTTTGGGAACGTTAATCATGTGCATGTTTTATTAAATTTAAATATATGAATATTTAATTTTGTAAATGGTTTATAAAATAATAATTGATTATTATTTTAACTATCCGCTGCGTTAATCTGATTTAAAAGTACACACGATTTTCCAACAGTGGTATCCGAGCCGCTTTTACACCATCTTAATTGTCATGTGACTAGTCTTTAGATTTAGCATTGTGGTATATTGGTGAAAGTCGAAACCTTTTTGGTTTTTAAAGTCAACTCGGCTGATCTAGACTTAACCTCATGACGCACAAATATGATTGAAAGAATATCACTATTTTAAATTCAAGAGTTAATTGTTATGGCTTGAATATTTATTATAATTGTTGATTGTTTTATTCCATGATTATACACATGCATTGTAACCATGGACAAGCCATATTTAAGTTTTAATAATGTAGTTATTAAAATTATGATTGTATACATAACCATAATGCCCCGACCTATGTATGATTGTTGTGATTGTTGATTATGGCAATATTAAGTTATATTGATTATTTATTTTTTATAATAAAGGCTATTTTGAAGCCAAAGTTGTATTATATTTATTTTTCATTTTCATAGTATTGTATTTAAGTTTATTCTAAATTGTAAAAGTATTAGATTAGTTTTATTTTTCAATTTTAAATAAATGTAATAAGATGAAGATTAAAGATAAAGATGCAACATGGAGTTTGACTTAGAAGATGACGAACAGGTCAAGTTGACAACGATGGCGTTTGTTAAATTTTCACTTGATTCTTGAATTAAGTGGGATCTATGATATTACCCTTAGTTTGACCTCTGATCCCATGTCGGCTCATGGGATCAAGCATAGGATTTTTGGGCTTGGCTATGTGTGTGTGATGCATGGTTGTGTTTTATTTTTGCATTTATATATAATTGTTGATTATAATATATGCTAAATGTTTTTGAAATGGAACATTAAATAAAACCGGTAACGAGTTTCAAATATTAAAATTGTTGATTTTAAAAAGTTAAACTCTAACGAGTTTAAAGTTAAATAATTTTGAGACTTAAATTACATATGTTTTTTTGATGGAAACATTAAATAAAACTCTAAACGAGTTTCAAAGATTAAAATTGATGATTTTAAAATAAGTTAAACTCTAACGAGTTTAATGTTAAATGATTTTGAAAGTCAAATAATATATATGGATGACATCTTTTAAAACTGTTTTAAAACGATACACGTTTGTGTATTTGTTATTTTTATATCCTATAAATTAAATAACAAATTAGATCACAAACATAATCGACATATAAAATTGGTTAAAATATATTTTTTTTAACTAACAGTGTAGCGAATCTTGTGTGCATGCATTATTCATTGACACAAACTTTTTCTAAAATACCCGTCAAATTTAAGTCATGCCATCCAATGAGCTTGCAAATACTCCTCGTTATTTTTCTGATCTAGTGAGACTAGGCTAAATTATAGCCACGAGGTGGATTTTTCGATCTAGTGAGACTAGCGTGCATTTCAACTGTTTCCAAATTGGACGACTTAATCGTATTCACGGTGAGACCTGAGTTTGAGGCAATGATGGGACAAACATGCCAATAGATAATAGTGGTTTGTTAGACTACATATATCTCTAGGTCCCATAAAGATCTAAGAGTTGTACTTGTAATGCAATTGGTACCCGCTACCTACCAATAGACTCCATAACTGCTAGCTGATCAACAGATGTGGCTGTTGAACTATTGGGAGAAAACATATACCTCCTCGAAATACATGAATTAACAAATAACTAGTTTTGGGGTTCGCGCTTCGTAACGGATTTTGTATTAATGATGGGACGAATCATAACGGTCGTATGCATCAGGCAGACTGTTCTGTACATTCAAAATTATCAACATGTAAACTAAAGATTGATTCAAATTACCAATACTTAATAACCTTAACAAAATTAAAAAGAAAATATGTTTCAAATCAATAATTAAAATAGTTAAAATCAATAAATTTTGAATATTCTTTTTAATTTAACAGTAAAAGTGTTGAGGTGAAAAAATTTAAAAGAAAAGAGGAAAAAAATAAAAGTAAAAATAAAAGATTTTAAATAAAATAGTAGAAAAAAAGTGGTTAAAAAGTAAAAAAAAATCATATAAATATTGTAAAAATTGATATGTTAACGGTTATTAATTCAACTTTAAAAAAAAACTCAAAGAAAAATTTAAAATTTGTCACAAGATGTCATGTTTTAATTTATTTATGAATTATGATATATATCATATATCGTATATCGTATATCGTATTTAGTAATTAAACTTAAAAAACGTATACAAATTAAATATAGGTATCCATCCACCTTTTTGTCGCATTGTCTGGTTATATGTTATTGCTACATAACTTTTGGGCTTTCATTTGGGCTCGAGATGCAGTGACGGTTTGCTTGCTTTCAGTTTCATACACTTAGTATATATATTTCTATATTTATTTATTCCTTTGTACTCCGTAGTATATTTCTTAACCATTTTTAATTTTTTATCTCACCTACTAATTTTCTTACCCTATTTGTGAAGCGACCCATCCCAATCCATAGGAATAAATACAACAACATATGATTACATCGCGAGGTACTTGACCTCTATATGATACATTTTACAAACATTGCATTCGTTTTTAATTGACAAACTTTCATTTCATCGAAAGTTGACAGGTATGCATACCATTTCATAATATCCAAACTATAAATGACCTAATCTGTCATTTACTTAATAATAATCTCTATTTAACTTCAATGACTCGAATGCAACGTCTTTCAAAATATGTCATGAATGACTCCAAGTAATATCCTTAAGTGAGCTAATGCACAGCGAAAGATTTCTTTCAAACCTGAGAATAAACATGCTTTAAAGTGTCAACCAAAAGGTTGGTGAGTTCATTAGTTTATAGTAATCATTTCATTTTCATCATTTTAATAGACCACAAGATTTTCATTTTTCATTTCCATAAATATCATTCTCATAGCAGGCATTTCGCATCTTACTAGAGATAAAAATCATTCATATGGTGAACACCTGGTAACCAACATTAACAATATGCATATAGAATATCCCCTATCATTCCGGGACTACCTCGGACATGATAAAAATCGAAGTACTAAAGCATCCGGTACTTGGGATGGGACTTGTCAGGGTCCATAGATCTATCTTTAGGATTCGCGTCAATTAGTAGATCGGTTTACTAATTCTTAGATTACCAGACTATAAGGGGGCATATTCGGTTTAATAATTCAGCCATAGAATGTAGTTTCGATTACTTGTGTCTATTTCGTAAAACAGTTATAAAAGTTGCGCATGTATTCTCAGCCCAAAAATATAAAGGGTAAAAAAGGCAAATGAAACTCACCTAATGTATTTTGTACTAAAAATACATATGACAACATTTAACAATGCAGGGTTGGCCTCGGATTTACGAACCTATATCATTTGTGTATATATATTAATACACATAATCGTAATCGAATAAGTTTGTATATATTATCATTAGTGATATAATTTTTATATTATTATCTTATATATTTTTCATTGTTTCATTAAATATATTCATTTTGTATATAAAAGTATTAATATAGTTAAGTTATGTAAGTTAAATATATTTTTATATATATATCATTTGTTTGTTTAAACTAGTATTTGTAATAATACTAAAATAATATTTGTAACGGTAAAAATGATAATCTTAATAATACTTAATATTGCTAATAAAGATATTAAGGTTAATAATTTTGTTAATAATAATATTGATGATAGTTTCTAATTATAAATTTCATAATGATAATATTAGTAGTAAAATGAATAATTTAATAATAATAGTAGTGAAAACAATGATTTTAATATTAGTACATAATACTTAATAATAATAATTATAACAATCTTATTACTAATGGTAATTTTAATAATAATACTTTTATTAATAATAATCATAATTCCTAAATGTTTTTAATACTAATATTAATGATAATAATAATAATTCTAAAGATAACACTTTTATTACTAATGCTAATAATGATAATACTAATAATAATGATATTGTTAATAATGATACTTATGTTAATAATAATAATACTAATAATAATAACTATAGTTTTACTACTAATGGTAATAGTTTTAATAATAATAATAATACTAATATTAATGATTTACTAATAATAATAATAACTTTATTAAAAATGATAATATTAATAATAATAATGATATTGTAAAAAAATGGTACTTATAATTAAGATGATAATAATAATAATAATAATTATAACACTAGTAATAATAATAATAACTAATGATAATAACAATAATAATAACAATAATCATAATAATAATAATAAATGATAAATAATAATAAATGTATATACCCTTAAAAGCTTTGTCTAAAAAGAGATGCCCTAGACCGGGCTCGAACCCTTGACCTCTCGCTCAACTGACAACCCACTTAACCACTGCTCTGGGATAACATTTCTGATTATAATCTCCGACTAAAACTATTTAACCCGTAAATTTTCCCTTAGACCCAACAATTTAAATCAAGCCCAACCATTATCTACATGTTCTCAGCCCATGTATCAATTCACGACCCAACAGCAATACCCAAGCCCCATTACGATTTTTAAATGGCCCAATCTAATAAATGTGTAAATAACCTGATTGAACTAATCTCTATATAAAAAAAAATTCGTCTGCTTGCTTGGTTCTAGTCAGCCGCAACCCTCACCAATATTCATCATCATCATCTTCACATCAATAGTCATCATCGTTGTTTAATCAAAATGGAAAAAAATAGCAAAAAAAAAAAAATCGGCCACTTTACAGCTTAATATTATCACAATGATATGTGTGATTTGTTTGATAAAATTGATAGTCAACAAAACTTTCGGTGCTTGTCTAGTTGGATCCCATTATCACCGAAAGGAAACAAAAAAAATAAAACTCGAGTATGCAGTGGCTTCGACATCATCTCCTCACCCCTTTATTTAATCTTAAATCACGGTTTCCATACATTGTATTATCCTAATCATTACCATGATTATTAACTTTATTAAAGTACCACTATCCTTACATAAATATCATGACAGTGGACAACGAGGAGGAAAAAATATGGATTGTTCATCACCTTTATCATTCTTTTAATTGCTATCATCATTTTCATTATAAACTGTAACCTCATCCATCTTGTTTGAGTTTAACTTTTTCAGAAATGGTAACAGGTATGCATCAAGTTTTCGTTGGGTTGTGGTTTAAAGGAAAACAAAGACAAGGTGTAATAGCAGCAGGTTAGTAGGAAAAATGATGGTTTCAGCGACAAGAACAGAAAATAAAAGGGTAGTATCGATTGCTTGGTGCTTCATAGTGATGGTTTGGTGATCGAGTTGGAGTGTTCTTGTGGTTATGTTGAAAGGTGGCCGTTTATGTGAGTTTAATTGGTTTCGGGTTGTCTTTGTTTTGAAACAGGAAATACAAGTGGTGTGTCGATTAGAAGGTGACAGATTCACTTGAAGAAGGATGAAATAGAAACCAAGGAAAGAAAATAATAATGATGATATGTTTCAGTGGTGCGTTTGTGGTGGTGAAAGAGGTGGGTGTCTCGACTAAGGTGGTGGTTCCCGATTGAAGTGATGATCAAAGGTGATGGTGAATGTAACTCTATAACTCTCTCTCCCTCTCCGTGCTTTGTGTATGTAATTATTTGTGTATATAGCGAGTGATATCGTATCAATAATTGATCACACTTTGTTTTGTAGGATTGGTGATGGTCGACAGAAATATTCGAGGCCAGAAGGAGAAGACAAGAAAAAATAAAAGATGAATTCGATGGCTAACAGAATCGTACGATTTCTACTATTGATCATGTTGTTTGTATTGTGAAATGATTTGGACGTGTAACAAATAGCAGGCAGGAGGTACGAATGTTTAATCAGGAAGAGAATAAAATACAATATAACAGATAGGGAAAAATTTGATTCGTACGATTCATCGATATAACATCTAACAATATCAGTTAGAAACAAGGATTTGTTACAGTTTGATTGTGATGCAAAACAGAATTTGGATCATATGATTGAATACGTACCTAAACTGTATTTATGTATATATATACAGTTTTTATATATGTCTGTATTCTGTAAATGTATGAAATCTATATTTGCTCATATTTTGTATCAGTATATTTGTTTATCTAAATATTTATATATCTAATTATATGTGTATTTTTCATATTAAGGAAAACATAACATTGTTAATAATACTATCATTAGTATTAATTTTAATAACAAAACTAGTAAGAACAATGATAATAACAATCTTAAATAAAATGTTAATTTTTGTAATCAAGCTAATAATAATACTTTTAATAATCATAATAATAATTAAATTTATAAATTTACTAATAACAATGCTACTAATAACGTTAATATTAGTATTTATCTTTAATCATAATGAAAGTAATAATAACAATATTAATAACTATGTTTTTAACTTATAATTACTTTTACAATTTATTTATTGTATCATATTTACTAATTATATAATATAAATTATACAACAACTTATTAAATCTTTAATATTTTTAATTTACAATATATCTAATATTATTTATGTTTAGGATTCATATGTATATATATATATATATACACACACTTATTTATTTATTTTCAAACAATTGTTCGTGAATCTTCGAGCATAGTCAAAGGGTAATTGATTACATGAATATAGTTCTAATATTTTGAGATTCAATATTACAGACTTTGCTTATCGTGTCGAAATCATATAAAGATTAAAGTTTAAATTTGGTCGGAAATTTTCGGGTTATCACAGTACCTACCCGTTAAAGAAATTTCGTCCCCGAAATTTGATAGAGGTCATCATGGATAACAATAAGAATACTTTCATGACAAATATGAGTTGATAAATAGAGTTTTATCATCATTGAGTAATATGGGTAAAATCATTTGATTTTGTGAAGAGTACGAGTGAAGCTATCATCAAAGAGTGAAATGAGTAGGTATAGATTCGTTATATCTTTTGACATAGATAGGATTGATTTCCAAGTTCAAGAGATTTAGAGAAAATCTTCGTAATAAGATTTGATTCCTCAGAAATCAAGGGAATTAGGATCCGCTTTAAATGCGATCATCTGTTTTGATTGCTCTATCGGATATCTTACTATAAATCCACCCCCGTCATTTCCTTACAACTCGCACCTTCTATTATTTCTCCTTTAACTCATACTTTAAAGCATTCATTAATATGCTCCATCCCGTTCTGATCCTTGATATACTCCTAACTTTCATATCTGTCATTCTTCTTTTTCATCTGCCACCGGAAGAATCTATTTACTTCTACTATACCCTTGGGTTCATAGTTTTTTTAGTTCTCCCGTGTCTTTATGTTACTATATGCATCGATATATACGATTTGTAATTTCGGGGTTGTTGTTGGGTTTTATATCTTCCCTTATATTTCGAATCTCTTTGCCTTTTTATTCTCCTCTCGATCTCTAGTAAAGCGAGTAATGGTCCAGAATTCGTAAGTATGAATTTTAAAATGAACATAGTTAATATTCTAAGAAGGGAATCGTAATGGCACAAACTTGATTTGTCAAATTATCAGAATATCCCGAAAAAGACCGAATCATCAAGAAAAATATTTTCTTGATATGTTTAGAGATTAGATAGAATGTAAGAGTCGTGTAAATGGCACATGATGACGGTATGTTCTGTGAATCATCACGTTCCATTAGAAACTCAGCATGAATTACTGTAATATAATCACGTTGATCAAGTGTCATTATATTATACTAACTCATGCATCAGTTTCCAACACTACTTCAAAAACATTCATATTCGAATTTTTCAGAATTTAGAAACTAACACAGTTTCTTTTATGTTGCAGATATTACGGCGAGATAAATGATTTCATATAAGAATAGCTATGAAAATATCTTCAGAAATATCGAAGATATTTATGATGATATTTTGGAATTTCTAAGTTCGAAGGTTGATGAAGAAAAATTTTTCCGCAAGATTTTAACATGACCTCGGAGCAAGATATTCTCTAAAGGTTTCATCGGATCCAGAATCACCTAGATTCTTTGAATATAGGGTTTGGTCCTTGTATTTGTCCTTGGTCTCCTTCACGGTTAGCTCAATCCATTTTTCAATACCAAATTTTCTATCGAGCGTTCCCAACAATCCATTCTTTATCATCAAACTCTTGGCCATTTAGATTATCTACAATTTTACTGTTTTCTCTGCATTTAATGCATCCATATTTGAATCATCGGTTATCAATTCAAGGTGGTTTTAGGAGAATGGTGTTTTTAGATGATTTAACGCTGATGGTAATATGGTGGAATATAAAAGGTTCCTCGGTAACAATAAAAGAGCACGCAGTTATAACAAGATTATAATAAGGTTGTTTCGAATGAAGATTCGAAGTTGACTTGATGGAGCTGTGACAAAATTGGCTAATTTGGAAAGGAATTATAAAGTTATTTTCGATAATAACAACGCCAAAGGAGCTAGCACGGATACGTGTTAAACGTGTACTCAGGTTCCGAGCATTTTTCAGGTGCATAACTATATGCATATATCTTTCCTTCTGTAGATGAGATGCAATTGATTCATTCTCTGGATCGAGGTGTTTTCAAGAATTATGAAAGGTTTGAACGCAGATTGTAATCGTCAAGATACAAATAAGGTTTAAGATGAAAATCAAGTGGCAGACTTGAAGTATTGTTTAGTTTCATATGTTATAATCAATATTTTAATTCATTTTAATTGTCTACTGTTGGTAGTCCCCCGTTGATTAGTCCACAGTTAGCTAGGAACAGTTAGCTAGGATTTTGTTAGCGTGGATTCTTAACAAATTTCTCATAGTTGATTTATTTGTTTCTAACAAATTTTATTTTGTCCAATGTTTTCTTCATTATGCCACTTGTTGGGTTCTGATAGGACAAAATCCAAATATGAAATTGAATTTGAATGAAAATAGTTGTTTTTCGGTGAACAGCTACGTATATGTGCGGATTTGAGCAATATTGTTAATGACTGCTGAATCTAAATTGAAGAATGTACAGTGTGACATATTAATGTGAAATCTAAATATTCCTCGGGTATTACCTACCCGTTAAAATATTTTCACCATTAATAGTTTGTACAAAAGAACTTTTAAATTACAATCTTTATGAAAATATATGTACATATGTATTTTCTTCTGATGTAATTATGGATTTAATGAGTCAATATAATATTAGACTCATTTGATTTTCGATTTGAGTTAGAATTAGTAATCTATAAAGCTATTAGGATCCACATATTCTTCGCAGAATATTAATGAAGTTATGGATCAATACTTCATTGTTAATTATTAGGATCCACATATTCTTCGCAGAATATTAATGAGGTTATGGATCAATACTTCATCGTTCATTGCTGTTGGTACTCCTTGGTATCTATGGTGCGTATGATGTTGATATTCGTGGGGCAGATTGTGAAATTGAAGCTTGGGATGTGGATGTTGTTGTTGGTGGTACTGTTGGTGCCGCTAATGTTGCTGAAGCTGGTACATTTTGCACCATATTTTTCAAGGCTACAACTCGGATGCGAAGCTCGTTGACTTATTACTCCGGGATGATTGTCGGTAGGAACGAACGGATGAATAAGGTTTAGAATTTGAGATAGTATATAATCATGGTGATATATTCGGGTAATGAGGGTGAAATGGTATTTCGGATTGGTTCGCCGGTGAGTGCTTCAGGTTCTTTGCCAAGGGGGAAATTTGGTTGATGAAAGGATCGCCTTCTTCTCGTCTCCATTGATTTAGTCGACTACGAACTCATCAGATGAATTGGGGATGGCTGATTGATTGATTCATTCTGGTGACGCTGCTTTCGGAGCTGGAGTGGGACTACATATCGGAATCCGAGGGACTTGAACTAGTTGTGAGTTCCATTGCGTACGATTTGATAAAGGATTATTCGATATGAAATGATTTTCGGATATTGGATGATATTCTAATTACATAGAATACCTATACATAGTACAGAAGATCTCGTAGATTACGAAGGGTATTACGGAAATGTGTCAGATAAAGTCTACAGCAACAGATACGCTAAGATATGAATTAGCAGATACGCTAAAATATGAATTTTGTCTATACACTATTCATGCAATCAATGCAGTAAGATGTGTCTAGACTAAGAATGATAAGCAGGTAATTTTTAACAAGAATTGATAAGCAAAATCTTTTGACATGCAGACCAGGTTCAAGTCCAGACTCATTAATGTAACCTAACAACTACCCGGTCGAAGTCCAGACTTCACTAATGCATCCTAACAACTACCGGTTAGACACACTAATGCAGACCTGGTTCACTAAGACCACCGCTCTGATACCACATGAAGCGACCCGTCCCAATCCATAGGAACAAATACAACAACATATGATTACATAGCGAGGTACTTGACCTCTATATGATACATTTTACAAATATTGCATTCGTTTTTAAATGATAAACTTTCATTTCATCGAAAGTTGACAGGTATGCATACCATTTCATAATATCCAAACTATAAATGACCTAATCTGTCATTTACTTAATAATAATCTCTATTTAACTTCAATGACTCGAATGCAACGTCTTTCAAAATATGTCATGAATGACTCCAAGTAATATCCTTAAGTGAACTAATGCACAGCAAAAGATTTCTTTCAAACCTGAGAATAAACATGCTTTAAAGTGTCAACCAAAAGGTTGATGAGTTCATTAGTTTATAGTAATCATTTCATTTTCATCATTTTAATAGACCACAAGATTTTCATTTTTCATTTCCATAAATATCATTCTCATAGCAGGCATTTCGCATCTTACTAGAGATAAAAATCATTCATATGGTGAACACCTGGTAACCGACATTAACAAGATGCATATAGAATATCCCCTATCATTCCGGGACTACCTCGGACATGATAAAAATTGAAGTACTAAAGTATCCGGTACTTTGGATGGGACTTGTCAGGGTCCATAGATCTATCTTTAGGATTCGCGTCAATTAGTAGATCGGTTTACTAATTCTTAGATTACCAGACTATAAGGGGGCATATTCGGTTTAATAATTCAGCCATAGAATATAGTTTCGATTACTTGTGTCTATTTCGTAAAACAGTTATAAAAGTTGCGCATGCATTCTCAGCCCAAAAATATAAAGGGTAAAAAAAGCAAATGAAACTCACCTAATGTATTTTGTAGTAAAAATACATATGACAACATTTAACAACGCAGGGTTGGCCTCGGATTCACGAACGTATATCATTTGTGTATATATATTAATACACATAATCGTAATCGAATAAGTTTGTATATATTATCATTAGTGATATAATTTTTATATTATTATCTTATATATTTTTCATTGTTTCATTAAATATATTCATTTTGTATATAAAAGTATTAATATAGTTAAGTTATGTAAGTTAAATATATTTATATATATATATCATATGTTTGTTTAAACTAGTATTTGTAATAACACTAAAATAATATTTGTAACGGTAAAAATGATAATCTTAATAATACTAAATATTGTTAATAAAGATATTAAGGTTAATAATTTTGTTAATAATAATATTGATGATAGTTTTTAATTATAAATTTCATAATGATAATATCAGTAGTAAAATGAATAATTTAATAATAATAGTAGTGAAAACAATGATTTTTAATATTAGTACATAATACTTAATAATAATGATTATAACAATCTTATTACGAATGGTAATTTTAATAATAATACTTTTATTAATAATAATCATAATTCCTAAATGTTTTTAATACTAATATTAATGATAATAATAATAATTCTAAAGATAACACTTTTATTACTAATGCTAATAATGATAATACTAATAATAACGATATTGTTAATAATGATACTTATGTTAATAATAATAATACTGATAATAATAACTATAGTTTTACTACTAATGGTAATAGTTTTAATAATAATAATAATACTAATATTAATGATTTACTAATAATAATAATAACTTTATTAAAAATGATAATATTAATAATAATAATGATATTGTAAAAAAAATGGTACTTATAATTAAGATGATAATAATAATAATTATAACACTAGTAATAATAATAATAACTAATGATAATAACGATAATAATAACAATAATCATAATAATAATAATAAATGATAAATAATAATAAATGTATATACCCTTAGAAGCTTTGTCTAAAAAGAGATGCCCTAGACCGGGCTCGAACCCTTGACCTCTCGCTCAACTGACAACCCACTTAACCACTGCTCTGGGATAACATTTCTGATTATAATCTCCGACTAAAACTATTTAACCCGTAAATTTTCCCTTAGACCCAACAATTTAAATCAAGCCCAACCATTATCTGCATGTTCTCGGCCCAAGTATCAATTCACGGCCCAACAGCAATACCCAAGCCCCATTACGATTTTTAAATGGCCCAATCTAATAAATGTGTAAATAACCTGATTGAACTAATCGTTATATAAAAAAAATTCGTCTGCTTGCTTGGTTCTAGTCAGCCGCAACCCTCACCAATATTCATCATCATCATCTTCACATCAATAGTCATCATCGTTGTTTAATCAAAACGGGAAAAAATAGCAAAAAAAAAAAAAATTGGCCACTTTACAGCTTAATATTATCATAATGATATGTGTGATTTGTTTGATAAAATTGATAGTCAACAAAACTTTCGGTGCTTGTCTAGTTGGATCCCATTATCACCGAAAGGAAACAAAAAAAATAAAACTCGAGTATGCAGTGGCTTCGACATCATCTCCTCACCCCTTTATTTAATCTTAAATCATGGTTTCCATACATTGTATTATCCTAATCATTACCATGATTATTAACTTTATTAAAGTACCACTATCCTTACATAAATATCGTGACAGTGGACAAGGAGGAGGAAAAAATATGGATTGTTCATCACCTTTATCATTCTTTTAATTGCTATCATCTTTTTCATTATAAACTGTAACCTCATGCGTCTTGTTTGAGTTTGACTTTTTCAGAAACGGTAACAGGTATGCATCAAGTTTAGGTTGGGTTGTGGTTTAAAGGAAAACAAAGACAAGGTGCAATAGCAGTAGGTTAGTAGGAAAAATGATGGTTTCAGCGACAAGAACAGAAAATAAAAGGGTAGTATCGATTGCTTGGTGCTTCATAGTGTTGGTTTGGTGATCGAGTTGGAGTGTTCTTGTGGTTATGTTGAAAGGTGGTGGTTTATGTGAGTTTAATTGGTTTCGGGTTGTCTTTGTTCAAGTGGTGTGTCGATTAGAAGGTGACAGATTCACTCGAAGAAGGATGAAATAGAAACCAAGGAAAGAAAATAATAATGATGATATGTTTCGGTGGTGCGTTTGTGGTGGTGGAAGAGGTGGGTGTCTCGACTAAGGTGGTGGTTCCCGATTGAAGTGATGATCAAAGGTGATGGTGAATGTAACTCTATAACTCTCTCTCCCTCTCCGTGCTTTGTGTATGTAATTATTTGTGTATATAGTGAGTGATATCGTATCAATAATTGATCACATTTTGTTTTGTAGGATTGGTGATGGTCGACAGAAATATTCGAGGCCAGAAGGAGAAGACAAGAAAAAATAAAAGATGAATTCGATGGCTAACAGACTCGTACGATTTCTACTATTGATCATGTTGTTTGTATTAAGAAATGATTTGGATGTGTAACAAATAGCAGGCAGGAGGTACGAACGTTCAATCAGGAAGAGAATAAAATACAATATAACAGATAGGGAAAAATTTGATTCGTACGATTCATCGATATAACATCTAACAATATCAGTTAGAAACAAGGATTTGTTACAGTTTGATTGTGATGCATAACAGAATTTGGATCATATGATTGAATACGTACCTAAACTGTATTTATGTATATATATACAGTTTTTATATATGTCTGTATTCTGTAAATGTATGAAATATATATTTGCTCATATTTTGTATCAGTATATTTGTTTATCTAAATATTTATATATCTAATTATATGTGTATTTTTCATATTAAGGAAAACATAACATTGTTAATAATACTATCATTAGTATTAATTTTAATAACAAAACTAGTAAGAACAATGATAATAACAATCTTAAATAAAATGTTAATTTTTGTAATCAAGCTAATAATAAAACTTTTAATAATCATAATAATAATTAAATTTATAAATTTACTAATAACAATGCTACTAATAACGTTAATATTAGTATTTATCTTTAATCATAATGAAAGTAATAATAACAATATTAATAACTATGTTTTTAACTTATAATTACTTTTACAATTTATTTATTGTATCATACTTACTAATTATATAATATAAATTATACAATAACTTATTAAATCTTTAATATTTTTAATTTACAATATATCTAATATTATTTATGTTTAGGATTCATATGTATATATGTGTATATATATATATATATATATATATATATATATATATATATATATATATATATATATATATATATATATATATATATATACTTATAAATTTTTTTCAAACAATTGTTCGTGAATCGTCGAGCATAGTCAAAAGGTAATTGATTACATGAATATAGTTCCAATATTTTGAGATTCAATATTACAGACTTTGCTTATCGTGTCGAAATCATATAAATATTAAAGTTTAAATTTGGTCGGAAATTTTCGGGTCATCACAGTTTGCTCACCGCTCTATCTTCGATTTGTCTATTATTTTGCTGTTCAACTTATTCTTTTTGCAAGAACGCATAAACATAGATATGAATTATTGTGTTTAAGATGTAATTAAACATATTACAGATCTATAAATTGAAAGATGTTTCTATATTTTTGTTATATTCATTTATAATATTTTTATTATAAATTTTTAACATAGGAGTTTTTATTGTTTTAACTAAAGAATGCTTAGCTTATTTATTGTTTTATTTAGAGTTATTTCAGATCTGATTATTTGTCTTCAGATCATACTAATAATATTAATGATAAAAATTATAATAATTATGATAATCATAATAAGAATAATATTATTAATAATAATAATGATAATATTAATAATTAAAATAATGATAATAATAATAATTAATAATAATAATACTAACAATAATGATAATTTTTATAGTAATGATAATAGGCGGTGTGAAAAAAAAATTTTGTTTACGATTTCATATAATTACAATGCCATTTCGAAAAATGACTAGGAAATTTGTAGTGCAATAGAATTTGCATAACTTTTTTACCATTATTTTAAATTGCATACCTAACCGCCGCTTACCACCAGCAAATCGCCAGCCACCTTACAAATCTGAATCGTCGCACTCTTCTGACACCGCCACCCTTATATTTTTTTTTTTTTTTTTTTTTTGTCTAAAACTCCAACTATGTATTAGGTTATATTTTTATTTTATTTTGAGCTGGACCCAACTTATTCTATTCTTTTTTCATCAAGATAGCATCAGAAATTACAATTTACGGAATAATACATAGATGACAGTCTTTATTTGCTCAAAAGATTCTTTTTTCACCTTTTCTTTCTTTAATTCTGTAAAATTTGATTTAATTTTGTTTTTCACTGCTATCAAACAGTATTTAAAATTTAAATTTAATAAAAGGTACAAACAATTACAGAGTACAATTTTGGCCTTTAGATATAAAATGAACGTAGCACATTATTCTTTTCTTTTCATTTTTACCATCAATTTAATTTCGCTGATAACTCTCCTTAATATACACCATGTGGGAACTACACATATTGTGACGCCCCGTATAAAACCATCGTGTACGATTCGTTAACAACGGGATCTTTACACGGTCAAGTACTACATGCTGTTTGAAAACCAGTTTGCATTCATAAAAACATAGCGTTTACAAAAGATAACGTGACACAAAGGTTGTTACAAAGTCATTATTTGAAAATAACATAAACTACGAATGCAAAAGAAAAAGTTCCATGATTGAGACATCTCTAAGATTATGCAGCGGAATTCTAGCACAGCAGGTCCTTATCAGCAAGTTTAAACATCAAGACAGCAAGTCTAAATAGCGGAAGCAACAAACCTCTAAGCACCTGAGAAAACATGCTTAAAAACGTCAACAATAATGTTGGTGAGCTATAGTTTAAGTTGTAACCGTAATGTAAGGTAGGCCACGAGATTTCAGTGCTTCAAACAGCGTATCAAAACAGTATGAAAAGTATATGTTTAACCGTGGGCAGTTGGTAACTAACTTAACGTTTATAACCCCCTAAAAGTACACTTGGCGAGTGCGTATGTTTACGAAGTATTAAACACCCATTAAATGCTAGCGTGACTAGCCCGAGTGGGAATGTCAAACCCTATGGATGGAATAAGGCTAGTATTTATAGGTGAATGGGGTGAGGTGTAGTGACCCGAACTTTTCCAGGTTTATATATATTAAATGAAATTGTTATTTACATGATTAAGTGTTTCCAACATATTAAACAATCAAACTTGTTAAGACTTGATTAATTGAAATAGGTTTCATATAGACAATTGACCACCCAAGTTGACCGGTGATTCACGAACGTTAAAACTTGTAAAAACTATATGATGAGATATATATGATTATATATATAGTTAACATGATATTATGATAAGTAAGTATCTCATTAGGTATTTTAACAATGAGTTATATACATAAAATTGAGTTTATTGAATTAAGAAACTCGAAACGGTATATATAACGATTATCGTTATAACAACGTCTTACTAAATACATATGAATCATATTAAGATATTGATACACTATGTTTAAACATGATAAATGATAAGTAAACATGTCATTAAGTGTATTAACAATGAACTACATATGTAAAAACACGACTACTAACTTAATGATTTCGAAACGAGACATATATGTAATGATTATCACATTTAACTGTATATATATCATACTAAGATATATTAATATATTATAATATCATGATAATGTAATAATTTAACATCTCATTAGATATAATAAACATTGGGTTAACAACATTTAACATGATCGTTAACTTAAAGGTTTCAAAACAACATTTACATGTAACGACTAACGATGATTTAACGACTCAGTTAAAATGTATATGCATGTAGTGTTTTAATATGTATTCATACACTTTTGAAAGACTTCAAGACACTTATCAAAATACTTCTACTTAACAAAAATGCTTACAATTACATCCTTGTTCAGTTTCATCAACAATTCTACTCGTATGCACCCGTATTCGTACTCGTACAATACACAGCTTTTAGATGTATGTACTATTGGTATATACACTCCAATGATTAGCTCTTAGCAGCCCATGTGAGTCACCTAACACATGTGGGAACCATCATTTGGCAACTAGCATGAAATATCTCATAAAATTACAAAAATATTAGTAATCATTCATGACATATTTACATGTAAACAAAATTACACATCCTTTATATCTAATCCATATACCAACGACCAAAAATACCTACAAACACTTTCATTCTTCAATTTTCTTCATCTAATTGATCTCTCTCAAGTTCCATCTTCAAGTTCTAAGTGTTCTTCATAAATTCTACAAGTTCTAGTTTCATAAAATCTAGAATACTTCCAAGTTTACTAGCTCACTTCCAATCTTATAAAGTGATCATCTAACCTTAAGAAATCCTTGTTGTTTACAGTAAGATATCATTCTAAATCAAGGTAATACTCATATACAAACTTTGATTCAATTCTTATAACTATAACTATCTTAATTCGAGTGATAATCTTACTTGAACTTGTTTTCGTGTCATGATTTTACTTCAAGAACTTTCAAGCCATCCAAGATCCTTTGAAGCTAGATCATTTTTTGTCACTTCCAGTAGGTTTACCTACTAAACTTGAGGTAGTAGTGATATTCATAATATCATTCGATTAATACATATAAAACTATCTTATTCGAAGATTTGAACATGTAATCACTAGAACATAGTTTAGTTAATTCTAAACTTATTCGCAAACAAAATTTAATCCTTCTAACTTGACTTTTAAAATCAACTAAACACATGTTCTATATCTATATGATATGCTAACTTAATGATTTAAAACCGAAAAACACGAAAAACACCGTAAAACTGGATATACGCCGTCGTAGTAACACCTCGGGCTGTTTTGGGTTAGTTAATTAAAAACTATGATAAACTTTGATTTAAAAGTTGTTCTTCTGGAAAAATGATTTTTCTTATGAACATGAAACTATATCCAAAAATCATGGTTAAACTCAAAGTGGAAATATGTTTTTCAAAATGGTCATCTAGACGTCGTTCTTTCGACTGAAATGACTACCTTTACAAAAAAGACTTGTAACTTATATTTCCGACTATAAACCTATACTTTTTATATTTAGATTCATAAAATAGAGTTCAATATGAAACCATAGCAATTTGATTCACTCAAATCGGATTTAAAACGAAGAAGTTATGGGTAAAACAACATTGGATATTTTTTGATTGTTGTAGCTACGGGAAATATTGTAACAATTCTATACAAATCATATCCTAGCTAACTTATATTGTACTATACATGTATTCTAATACATTATGTAATCTTGGGATACCATAGACACGTATACAAATGTTTTGACATATGATGTGCAGCGGGGTGTATACAAAATACTTATTAATTTTAGCAGGAAATACTATTAAATACGATACATTTTTACACAAGATATTTATTTATTTAGAGAACGGATATACCTAAACCTTGCTACAACACTTATAGGCAGTGTACCTAATCGTACAGTAGTGTAGTTTTTAGTAAGTCCGGTTCGTTCCACAGGGAATCTTTTTTAAACAAAGCTCAACGCTATATTAGTTTACTTTTATAAAAATACAAACATATATATAAGTAATATTATTATTATAAAAGGGGGGTTTTTACCGTTTAATGACCGGTTTGTCGATTTTAAAACTTTAGTCGCAGTTAAAACCTAATGTAAAATATTAAATAAATAAAAGACTTAATTTAAAGCGTAAAATAAATAACGATAATGAAATTGCAATAAAAGTGCGATAAAATAAACTTGCGATAATTAAAAAGTACGATAATTAAAAGTGAGATTAAATAACAATAAATAAAAGTGCGATAATTAGAAGTGCAATTAAATATAAAATAAAGGAAATTAAATATGAAATAAAAGAATTATGCTTATTTAAACTTCCGTAATCATGATGTTTGACGTGTTGATTTTAGTTTTATGCCCATGGGTTAATTGTCCTTTGTCCTGGATTATTTAATATGTCCGTCTGGTTTTTGTCTATAACAGTCCATCAGTCATAAATATAAAATGCGAGTGTCCTCGTCAAATTATTCTTATACCCGAAGTTAAATATTCCAACTAATTGGGGACTTAAACTGTAACAAGATTTTAATACTTTGTTTAATAATTACACCAGGATGTCGACTGAGTGTAACCCAAGGTTTTAATATTTTGTTATCAATTATACCAAGTGTCCTTTGTACATAATTTCACCCCTGTTTTAATTATTCTAGTGGCTATTAATCCATTCCCGTGTCCGGTTAAATGAACGATTATGCGTACATATAAATATCCCGCCCATCGTGTCCGATCGAGTGTATATGATAATTTATAGGGATGCCCAATTGTAAATCTTTATATTAACATTAACAAACTATCATTTAGTTAAACAAATATAAAGCCCATTAATAGCCCATAGTCTAATTTCCACAACTGTCGTTCTTTTGTCCAAACCCCAATTATGGTACAAAGCCCAATTACCCAATTTTAGTAATTAGCCCAATATCATGATTACTTCGTTTTAAATAAGCATAATAATAACTTAGCTACGAGACATTAATATAAAAAGGTTGAACATAACTTACAATGATTAAAAATAGCGTAGCGTTATACGGACAGAATTTCGACTTACACCCTTACAATATTCGCTAACATACCCTTATTATTAGAATTATAATTAAAATTAAAATATAAATTATAAATATATATATATATTTTACGTATGAGGAGAAGAAGAAAAAGATGATGAAAATGATCAGAATTCGGTTTGCTTTATAGGGAGTTTCAAAACTGGGGGCTCCGCGACTCGCGGCCTTTTTGGCCTTCAAACTCCGCGAGTCGCGGAGTTTGCTTTTACAGCTCAGAGGAGTTTGGCTCTTTGTTTACCGACGGTTTATAATATATATATATAATATATATAATTAATATAATTAATTATATATTATATTATATTTATATACATAGTTAACTTGTAATTTTTAGTCCGTTGCGTCGAGCGTTGAGAGTTGACTCTGGTCCCGGTTCCGGATTTTCGAACGTCCTTGCGTACAATTTAATATCTTGTACTTTGCGTTTTGAATCTTGTACTCTTGTAATTTCGAGACGTTTCTTATCAATAATTGGAACCTTTTTGATTGTCTTTTGTACTTTTGAGCTTTTTAGTCGTTTGCATCTTCAATTCGTCGAATCTGTCTTTTGTCTTCACCTTTTATTATTTAAACGAATATCACTTGTAAATAGAACAATTGCAACTAAAAGCTTGTCTTTCTTGAGGAATAATGCTATGAAATATATGTTCGTTTTTAGCATTATCAAATATTCCCACACTTGAGCGTTGCTTGTCCTCAAGCAATATCGTCTTGAAATACTAGAATCACTTCTTTATTCTTCACACTTTGTACATCAGTGATTTCTATACGGCTGTATAAACAATGGTAGTAACGATATGGTTTACAGTCCCACATGATTATAAAAATTTAGATCCATTAAGGAAATTGGATCTTTAAGAAAACATTTGATCTTTTGAAAATTAAATCTAGTTTTTACCCTAGATAAGTTTTCCGGGATAACCCTTTACCGGTGTTTGCAAAATATTTTTGTGGGTTTGGTGGGTTTCAGATTTGAAAATTTTAGCTCAAAACTTATGGTTTTGTGTCACCCACTTGCTAACCTTGTATTTGGAAAGCAACACGTCCAGTTCACTTGTCCCGTATATTCCCTTTCGGTAAACTACCGTCCGGTTGTAAAGGAAAGCGTTGAACAAGCAACTTGTTAAGGCAATGTCCCCTGACATGCTTTTAATTATGGTCTATAATGTGTCGGATGCAATTACTATCCTTGGTAGGAGCAATAGTAAAGCTCACCCTTATAATTTTTCGGCCTGGCACAAGGTCCTGTCTTTGACCACTATGCAACCACCGTTCTTACGGTTGACACCCGATTTAGTTCAGGTGACCTAATGAATTCCAGGTGAATTCCTAAGATTTTACGTTCAATGGTAATGAACGCATTGAAAATAGGGTTTTCAGAAAACAAATCGGTTTGTAATTTTTATCAAAATATTTTCTCGTTCAAGCTCGAGTTTAGATATCATTGAATTCCATGAGTTTGAATTCTCAATCTTTAAGGTCAATCTCTAGGATTGAGTAATATCAGTCTTAAAAGCTGATTTTTAATCTTTAAGGAGATTATCCTTTCTGGGGATCTGATTCATTAGTTTTATCCAGCTAATTTGCATGGTGCCCCCCCATTGTACGAGATAAATCCTTCTCATGGTTAGGATAAATCTGACCACTTGGCGACCCTGTTTAATGCTGAGGTCCGTGGATTTCCTGCTGATTTTAGTGATGACTTTTCTAGATTTTTCGTCAACCTACAGCTGGTCTGGACGACAACTTCATGACCTAAATCAAGAAGCGCGTTTCTTTTTCGGAAGACTTTACTTCCTTTTAATGATGGAATTGATTCATCGTGTAGATCCATCTCTTCTTTTCTTTCATCGGGTAAAACAGTTTAGTTTAGTCCAAAGCAAAAGTATTTTCAGTTATTTGTTACAGATATATGTGACATATGTTTAAGATAACTTGGTAAATTTTTCCACACTTGGCTTTTATTTTCCTTTTTATCGTCCTCTATTCCATTTTAAATGAATTTTAACATTTTGGTTTGTTTCTCAATTTATGTCCTTTTTGAGGTAACAATAATTTCGGTGTTAAAACCTAGTTTTATCGTTCATAAATATGTATAAACATGATTTTGAGTTCATTTAATTGAAAATTTTGAAAAATTTTACTAGAATTGGGTAGTTAGTATATAAGACTAGGGCTGTTCTTTTTTTTTATCAGAGAGCACTAGATTCTAATACAACTACTGTTTTACTAGTATTTTTAATGGTAACCAAGTGTATAAAGTAAAAATTCTTAAAATCCGAAAGAATTTAACCCCTTCCCACACTTAAGATCTTGCAATGCCCTCATTTGCAAGAAATCAGTAACAATTTAAATTATTGAGGGTGATTTGTGTGAAAATGATTAAATTTTACCAAAGTTTCCAAATATATTGGCGTTTGTTTGCTGAATGATAAATGGTGCACATCATTTGTTCATTCCGTCTTGTTGTTATTTCACATATATTTTGCATCTTGTCGTCAAAATTAGTTGCTTTTGCTGAACTTAATGCCAGTCTTTGAAAATGCGTTGTTTTACCCTGTTGTGTACATAAGATAAACTGCAAACATATATACATATTTTTGAAGTTTGGTATATTACCCCACATTCAAAAATTATTAAAATCTAAGAATAAAAGTTAGATAATTATAAAAATGATTACAATATTAACAAAAGTATTAAACGTATCAATAATTACAAATTACAAAATAAATAAAACTAAGTATACTAGGGATGATACTGGTACCAATAGGGGTTCCAGGCATAACCATAGGTGCTATAGAATGCTTCGGCAGGGTCATACGTAGGATATGGTGGCTGCATCTCTATAGACCAGGGAGGGAAGATGGGTTTCGGTGTAGGAATATAGTTTCTACCTATATGTTGGCAATGAGCTATGATTTGGTTCTGATGAACTTGCCAATCTTCAAATGCTCTCTGTCTAGCATTTTCGTATTCCTGAGAAGCTATAAACCTTTGCATTTCTTGCATCTCATTCCCCCCTCCTACATTACCTTGCTGTTGGTTTCTCTCCACCTGTGGATGTCTACCATGGTATCGTACTGCGGCGTTATTTCGCCTCTTCAAAACTTTCGCACCATGGTATACATTTAAACCTATAGTATCGCGGGGTTCTGGTTCTTCTACTAATAATCCCCCCCGACTTATATCCACACCGAGATATTCACCAATCAAAGTAATAAAAATACCACCTCCTATTATGCTATGCGGTCGCATCCCCCGAACCATAGCTGATAAATAATAACCCACACAATACGGTATACTTACAGCGCTTTGTGGGTCTCAAATACACATATGGTAAAACAAATCCTGTTCATTTACTTTTTCCTTGTTCTTACCCCTTTGTGTAATCGAATTAGCTAAAAACCTATGTATCACTCTTAATTCGGCTCTATCTATATCCAAATAAGAGTAATTTCCCCCTTTGAAACGGTGATGGCTTGTCATTTGACTCCACACACCGTGTGTATCAAAATTTTCATCTATCTTTCTACCGTTTAGTATCAACCCTCTACAATCGGCAGATGCTAACTCCTCAGGCGTATATATACGTAAAGCCTGAGCCATGTCCAGTAAAGACATGTGGCGCATCGAACCGCCTAACAAAAATCTAATAAAAGAACGATCGGTTAAACTAGCTACCCGATCATTCAACTCTATACTACACAAAAATTCTTCACACCATACTTTATATACAGGTCTACGCATGGTGAATAAACGTACCCAGTCATTAAAAGAAGAATTACCATACCTCTGTACAAGTAATTCCCTAATTGGCCCGGCCAATTCTACAGCTTCTAAGGGTCCCCATTCTATGACCCTCGGTACCTCAACAACCTTAGAATGAAGAGTATGCAAACCCCTTTGATATTTTGGATAATCTATCCAAAGTCTGTCAAATCTCAGGTTCGGGTGCAACTCTTCCAAGTGCATATCAGAAAAGGTCATGACTGGATGAGGTATATCCTGCTTGTAGTAGTTATCCACCTCCTGTTGTTCCACATTCTCAGCAGGAGCATTGCGGGCTTGGGATGAAGATTCACCCCTTTCAGTCTGCAAAACACATCAAACACAAATTTTGTGCATCCAAATATGCATTAGTGTCAGCAAAATCATCAATCAAAATAATTATAATGACATTATCAATTTATATTAAACTTAAGCTTATTTTCACATTTTTATCAAATCTACACTTTTTCAAATAAGCATATACGAAAATGTTCGCCAAGTTCATAAGCATTCAACTCAAATAACATGTCAAAATAATCATTACTAGCAATTAAACAAGTCTCAAATGGCATTATCTTTCAAAAATCAAGTTCATGAATTTTAGACTTGAAAAACTCCACTTTAATTCTCAAAATCATGTTTAGGCTCAAAGTTTGGATCATTTAACTACCTAGACATGTTACACTACTCAATTTAGCAACAATTCATGACAAAAATTGGCCATAACCTGTTTATATCAAAAAGCCCCAAATTGCTCAAGAACACAAACCCTAGATTATTCAAAATTTGAAGTTTAAGGCTTCTAATCATGTTAAACAGCATCAATCTAGGTTATACAAGCATAATACATAAACAATTTAAGCATAATTACACTAAAAAGCATCAAAATCAAATTGGGGAAAAAATGGCTCAAGAACACTAATTTCGGATTAAATGGTGTTTAGGTGTAGAAATTTACCGTTTTTCTTGAGTAATTCCTAGATAGCATCCTTCTCAACATGATTTTAGTAAAAGATTTGGTGATTAACGGTTAAAAATTGTGATTTTGGGGGTTTTTTCTCGGGTTTTTTCGTGCAGTTTTCGCAGTATTTTTGAGTTGTGGTGTGTGGTTTGAGCTGTTCTTGCGTTTTATTTTTTTTTCTGTAAATTGGTCCTCCCGCGACTCGCGGAGATTTCCCCTTCAAACTCCGCGAGTCGCAGAGTTTGCTAATTTTTTTTTATATAATCATTAACTTATAAAACAATTAAGTACTTAATTTTAAAATTTTGTTTCCTTTGTTATTTAGGACGAGGTCATTTCGGATCGATGTCCTAGTCCGGCCCTCGACAAAATTTTAAAATTTGTCTTTTTGTATCGATTGTTTTAAAAGCTAAGATTTTTGGATTTTTTCAATGTTTTTGGCATACTTTAATTCAATAAGATTAAAAATAATGATAATAAAAGTTCTCGTCCCTCCCTCGGGTAAAGCAATTTCGGTTCAAAGACCTAGTCTTCAACTTACGACGAATTTTAAAAATCATATTCTTAACTTAATGAGATAAAGTAAATTTTTGTTTTTAAATTCACACAACTTAAATATAAAATTCAAAATTAATATTAAAAATTCACACCAAACTTAAAATTTGAAATGCATAAAATTAAAAATTCATATTTTAAAAATTAAAAATTCACACCAAACTTAATTTAAAAATTCATATTATAAATTCATACCAAACTTATATTAATTTTTCAAATATTTACAATTTTAAAAATATTGTTTTTACAAAGTTTACAATATTAATTTAAGATTTATATATTAATTTTAAAAACATGGTAAAAATAAAATTAAAAATCTTTTTGTCTTTTTATCCCACTTTAATCAATCAAGTATTATCAAAAATATGCGCCCCTCTTTTCGGTAAAGTAATTTCGGTTCCAAGACCTAATTTAACTCATGACGAATTTTTGAAATATTTTGGGTTGATTGTTTAAAGATATTTATACCTTAAGAATAAACGTTAAATTTCGCAGTGATGTAATAAATTTTTGAATGATATCAATAATTTCGGTCGCCAAACCTAATTTTATTCAATACCAATTTAATACTTTTAGCGAACAAATTAGCGTTTATTATCAAAAGGTTAAAAAAAAAAAAAAACTGTACAGACATACCTGTGGAATAGATTTCTTAGTTATATGATCTATCACATTCATAAGATAGTCGGTTTAATTGGTTTTCCATGGCTACATAGGCGTAACCTCGAGCATTCAGTGTCTTTTCTTCTAAACATATGAACGGTCCGTCTCTGCATAAAGTAACAAATTCGGTATTTGAATAGGTTTGATTATTTGAACATTTACCTCCATGTGACCATTTTCCGCATTTGTGACATCTTTCTAGGTGTCGTGCTCTTCTTTTCGCTGCGGATTTTGATTTTCCTTTACCAAATTGTAACTTATTATCTTCGCATCTGGATTCTTTTCTAACTCCGTCCATTCTTTCTCTGATTACTGATACTATTTCACTCGGTAGTATGTCATTATTACGTTTAGTGATCAAAGCGTGTAGCATTAGACCATGGTTTAGTTCACAGGCAGTCTTCATTTTGTAAAAACCTAAAAAAAATAAAAATTCAGAATGGGGGGAGAAGACTAGTTCTTTAGGGTCTGCTAGGGAAAGACCATTCGAGTTCCATTTTCGAGAACTACAAGAAAACAGACAATCTAACTCTAACAGAAATACATATTATCCTTTAAAGACTTGATTCTTCCCACACTTAGTTAGCTGTGGTGTCGAAATTGTGATTAACTTCGTTGTCGACTTCCATCGGACCATGTATGTAATGTTTAACTCTGTGACCATTAACTTTAAATTCAATCCCATTTGAATTTATTAATTCTATCGTTCCGTATGGGAAAACTCTTTTGACTATGAATGGTCCAGACCATCTTGATTTCAATTTTCCTGGAAATAGCTTGAATCGTGAATTGAAAAGAAGAACTCTGTCTCCTTCTTTAAATTCTTTTGAACTTCTGATTCTTTTATCATGCCATTTCTTCGTTCTTTCTTTATAGATTAACGAATTTTCGTATGCTTCATGTCTTAATTCTTCTAATTCGTTTAGTTGACTTAATCGTAGATTTCCGGCTTCATGTAAATCAAGATTACATGTCTTCAAAGCCCAAAATGCTTTGTGTTCAATTTCTACTAGAAGATGACATGCTTTTCCATAAACAAGTCTAAAAGGTGTGGTTCCAATTGGAGTTTTGTAGGCTGTTCTAAAAGCCCAGAGTGCATCCTCCAATTTAATGGACCATTCCTTCGGATTTGATCCTACGGTTTTCTCTAGAATACGTTTTAAAGCTCGGTTGGTATTTTCAACTTGTCCATTTGTTTGTGGATGATATGCGGTGGAGATTTTATGAGTTACTCCATATCTTTTAAGAACTTTCTCAAGTTGATTATTACAGAAATGAGTACCCCGATCACTTATTAAAGCTTTCGGTGTTCCAAACCTTGCAAAAAGACGTTTTAAAAAGTTGACTACAACTCGTGCATCGTTAGTTGGGAGAGCTTGTGCTTCCGCCCATTTAGATACATAATCAATGGCTACGAGTATATATAGATTATTATGAGATTTTGGAAATGGACCCATAAAGTCAATACCCCAAATGTCAAATACTTCACATACTTGGATGACATTTTGTGGCATTTCATCACGTTGACTTATTTTTCCGGCCCTTTGACATGCATCACAGGATTTGCAAAGAAGGTGTGCATCTTTGTAAATTATTGGCCAATAGAATCCAGCATCATAAACTTTTCTTGCTGTTAGTTGAGGCCCATAATGCCCTCCTGTTGGTCCTGTGTGACAATGGTTTAATATTTTACTAGCTTCATCTCCAAATACACATCGGCGTATTATTCCATCGGGACAACTTTTAAACAGATGTGGATCTTCCCAGAAATAGTGTTTTATATCACTGAAGAATTTCTTTCGTCTTTGGTACGATAATCCTTTTTCAAGGAATCCACAAACTAAGTAGTTTGCATAGTCTGCAAACCATGGGATTTCTTTATAATCTATCTTCAATAGATATTCATCAGGAAAGTTGTCTTGTATGGCCGATTCATTTAGAACTTCTAATTCGGGATTTTCAAGACGAGAAAGATGATCAGCGGCGAGATTTTCTGCTCCTCTTTTATCTCGGATTTCAATATCAAACTCTTGTAAGAGTAAGATCCAACGGATTAATCTTGGTTTAGCATCTTGTTTTGAAAATAGGTATCTAAGAGCAGAATGGTCGGTATAGACCACCGTTTTTGCTAGAACGAGATATGATCGAAATTTGTCAAAAGCAAAGACAATAGCAATGAGTTCTTTTTCAGTAGTTGTATAGTTTGTTTGTGCTCCTTGTAACGTCTTACAAGCATAATATATAGGTTGAAATCGTTTTTCAATCCTTTGTCCTAAAACGGCTCCCATTGCAAAATCACTTGCATCGCACATTAGTTCAAATGGTAGATTCCAATTTGGTGTTATCATGATCGGCGCATTAGTGAGTTTCTCTTTAAGAATATTAAAAGATTTGATACACTCATCTGAAAAGATGAATGGAGCATCCTTTTCTAGGAGTTTATTCATAGGAGTGGCAATTTTAGAAAAATCTTTTATGAAACGTCGGTAAAACCGGCATGCCCTAGAAAACTCCTAACTCCTCTAACATTGGTGGGATGTGGAAGTTTAGCAATTACATCTACTTTAGCTCTATCCACTTCAATTCCTTCTTTTGAAATTTTATGTCCAAGAATGATGCCTTCTTTAACCATGAAATGGCATTTCTCCCAATTAAGTACTAGATTTGATTTTTCGCATCTAATTAGCATTCGTTCCAGATTAACTAGACATGATTTAAATGTATCACCGAAGACTGAAAAGTCATCCATGAATACTTCCATGCATTCTTCTATCATGTCGTGAAAAATCGCCATCATACACCTTTGAAAGGTTGCAGGGGCGTTACAAAGTCCAAATGGCATGCGTTTGTAAGCAAAAGTACCATAAGGGCATGTGAATGTGGTTTTCTCTTGATCTTCGGGTGCTATTGGAATTTGAAAATATCCGGAAAATCCATCTAGAAAACAATAGTAACTATTTCCGGCTAATCTTTCCAACATTTGATCTATGAAAGGTAAGGGAAAGTGATCTTTTCTGGTGGCGTCATTTAATTTTCTATAATCAATACACACACGCCATCCTGTTACAGTTCTAGTAGGAATAAGCTCATTTTTCTCATTTGTAATGACAGTCATGCCACCCTTCTTAGGCACGCATTGAACTGGGCTTACCCATGGACTATCAGAGATTGGATAAATCAAACCTGCATCTAGCAGTTTAATAATTTCTTTCTTAACAACATCTTGCATATTTGGATTTAGTCTTCGTTGGCGTTGCACATACGTTTTATGACCTTCTTCCATAAGGATTTTATGTGTGCAATACGAAGGACTTATTCCTTTAATATCATGAATCTTCCATGCAATGGCTGGTTTATGAGCTTTCAACACAGAAATGAGTTGTGATTTCTCATTTTCAGTAAGAGAAGATGATATTATTACAGGTAATTCAGATTCACCATGTAAATAAGCGTATTCCAAATGGTTTGGAAGTGGCTTTAACTCTAATTTCGGAGGTTCTTCTATCGATGATTTGTATCGATATCTGTCTTCTTCTTTTAGCATTTGAATTTCTTCTGTTGTTGGTTCATATCCATTAGCTATAAGTGTAGCTAACATTTCAGCTTCATCAATTGGTTCATTACCTTCTCCTAAAGAACATTCTCCTGTTCCTTGTAATTCTGGAAATTCTTCTAATAATTCTGCATGTGCATCTATAGTTTGAATATAATAACATGTATCATCTGCAGATTGCGGTTGTTGCATTGCTCTATCAACTGAAAAGGTAACACTCTCATCCTCTATACTTAGGGTCAATTTCTTACCGAACACGTCTATCATTGCTTTAGCCGTGTTTAAGAATGGTCTTCCTAATATGAGAGGAACTTGAGAATCTTCTTCCATGTCTAAAACAACAAAATCTACTGGAAATACTAAAGTACCAACTTTAACTAGCATGTTCTCCATTATCCCTCTAGGATATTTTATTGATCTATCGGCTAGTTGTATGCTTATTCTGGTTGGTTTCAATTCTCCAAGGTCTAGTTTAGTGTATAGTGAATATGGCAATAGATTTATACTAGCACCTAAGTCTGCCAATGCTTCTATTGAACTAAGACTACCCAGAAAACATGGAATTGTGAAACTTCCTGGATCAGATAATTTTTCTGGTATCTTATTCAACAGCACTGCTGAACAATTAGCATTCACAGTAATAGCTGAGAGTTCTTCCATTTTATTTCTATTTGAGATTAGATCTTTCAAGAATTTAGCATATCTAGGCATTCCTGAAATCACATCAATGAAAGGAAGATTTACATTTATCTGTTTAAACATATCCAAGAATTTGGATTGCTCGGCTTCAAGTTTCTCTTTCTTCATTTTACTTGGGTAAGGAAGTGGTGGTTGGTATGGTTTAACATAAGGTTTATCCTTAACTATGTTATCTTCATTAACCTTTTCAACTACCGGTTCTTTTTCCTTATCTTGATCAGGTTGTGGTTCTTGTGGAGTAGGAATAGTTTAATCAGAAGTTACAGGTATTTCAGGTGGTTTAAGTGTTGTACCACTTCTTGTGGTAATAGCTTTAGCTGTTTCATTCCGGGGGTTAGCATTTGTATCACTAGGTAGACTTCCCGGTTTTCTTTCACCTATTAACCTTGCTAGGTTACTTACTTCTTGTTCCAGATTTTGAATAGAAGCTTGTTGATTTCTAAATGCTTGAGCATTTTGTTCATTAGTTTGTTTCTGAGATGTGGAAAACTGCGTTTGAGTTTCAACTAGCTTCGTCATCATATCTTCTAAATTCGGCTTTTTATCATCGGTTTGTTGTGGTGGTTTGTTTTGAAAATTAGGTCTTTGCTGGTTGTAAGTATTATTGGATACTTGTTGATTGCTAGGACCTTGTTGGTTGTTGTATGGAATATTTCGGTTATAATTCTGGTTTTGATTGTAAATCGGTCTTGGCGGTTGATAATTATTCTGATAATTATTTCCAGGCCTTTGGTTTATGTATGAAATATTCTCTCTTTGTTCCATTGTTAATTCAATACTGAGACAATCTTTTGTCAAATGTGGTCCTCCACACTGCTCACAACTAATTCGTATTGAGTGAATATCTTTAGTCATCTTTTCCATTCGTCTCTCCACAGCATCTATCTTTGCGGAAATGGAATCTAAGTCATGGCTAGAATCGGCTCTAGCTGCTTTAGATGATCTAACGATATCTTTTTCTTGGTGCCACTCATGTGAGTGGGAAGCAGTGTTATCAATAATTTTGTAAGCATCAGTTTCGGTTTTCTTCATAATAGAACCACCAGCTGCTATATCTATGTCTTTCCTTGTAGTGATGTCGCATCCTTGGTAGAATATTTGTACTATTTGACAGGTGTCTAAACCATGTTGCGGACATCCTCTTAACAACTTTCCATATCTAGTCCACGCCTCATATAGAGTTTCATTTGGTTTCTGTGTGAACGTAACAATTTCTGTTTGAAGTCTTACGGCTTTAGATGCAGGAAAGAATTGTTTAAGAAATTTGTCAACTAAAACATCCCATGTATCGATCGCCCCTTCAGGTAACGATTCCAACCAATCTTTGGCTTCTCCCTTTAAAGTCCAGGGAAATAACATGAGATATATCTGTTCATCCTCCACTTCTCGGATTTTAAATAGTGTGCAGATCCTATTAAAGGTACGTAGATGTTCATTTGGATCTTCCTTCGGCGCACCACTAAATTGGCATTGATTAGTTACCATGTGTAGAATTTGTCCTTTGATTTCATAATCTGGCGCATTAATGTCTGGATGAGTAATTGCGTGACCTTGGCCAGTGCGTTTAGCTCTCATTCGGTCTTCCATACTTAAAGGTTCCAGATTCTCCATAATTGAATTTGTTGAATCGGAATCACTAGATGATTCTGATTTAATGGTTCGTTCCTCAACAATCTCTGTTTGAATGATTGGTGGCTCCGGAGGAAAGTTTAATGGTTCAGGATCTACGAACCGTTCCTGAATATTCTCCGGATTCTCAATTGTGAGGTCGGGTTCAAAAAATGGATTATCGGAAATTTGAACTGAAGTACTTGGTCTACTGGATGACGATTCTAAAGAAAAATCAACGGCGGTTATATTTGCTAAATGTCTTGATCTAGTTACAGGTGGTGAACGTACAAAAGGTGATGAACGTCTTGCTCGGTGCATTCACTGAATATCCTATTAGTTTTAAAAAGGAAAGAAAAATTATAATAAGTTATCCAACCAATAGACTTTTCTGATTTTGCCCACGTTTTGAATAGCCAAAAGATGCAGCAGAGGGGCAGGATTCGTTTGGTCTCAATATAATTGAGGACTGTTTGGCTCCAATAACCCGGTCCACGTACAAATCCAACTATTACTACGAACCAGAAAATTTTGATGTCTATTAATTTAACCACTTAAAATAAATTTTCGTAATTTTAAGAAATTTAGATAAGAAGTAGAATAAAAATCTATGTCCTAAAAACTAGAATAGCGAGAAATAAGAAAGAAAAAGAGTTCGTCGAAAAAGGTCGAAAAAGAAAAATGGTTGAAAAATAAAAGGTGACGGAAAAATAAAAGAAACTTATAAAACTAAAAAAAAAACTTGACTAACCTAACCTTATTACTACAACTAACTTAAAATTATAATCGCAAATTGAAATTACTAATTGGAATGATAATTGATACATAGTAAAAGGTGTCTAAAAATATTAAAGCTTACAGGAAAAACTATATCCCAAATGGAAATAACTTAAAAAGAAACTAAAACTTAAAAAGGCGTCGCAAAATTCTAAAGCACCTAAATCTTAGTCTAAAGAAAAAGCACTTAAGGAATTCTACGGCAAAGCCTAAAAATCTAGGAGTAAAAATGACTATGGCAAAAACTAAGTTTAAAATTAAATATGAGCGAAAAATATAAATATTACGCTACAACGATTAAAAAGGGACAAAATATAAAAATATACAAAAAGTTGTAAAAATTACAATTTTTATAAAAATATTATTTTTTTATATTATTTATTTAATAAAACTACTAATTTTACAAATTAATTAAACTAATTTAAACAAAATATACAAAATAATAAAAAAAACTAAAAACTAATTAAAAACTAAAAACATAATTAGGGTTTTAATTAATAAATAATAATAATAATAACTCCGTAATTAATGCCTGATTAGGGCTTCTGTCGCGTGTCAGAATACCTCCGCGAGTTGCGGTATTTAATGCATCAAACCCCGCGAGTCGCGGGGTTCAGAATTTCAACTGACAGGTTTAATTTCAACGCGTTTTTCTTTATTTATTTATTTATTTTATTTTCTGTTTTTAAATACGTGTATTAATAAAACTTTATATTTAAAACTTAAATAAAAATAGAATCACTTTATAATTTTATAAATAAAAATCTTAAAACTAGATTTATATATATATATATTTTTTTTATATTTATATGTTTTTAAATAAAAACAAAATACTTAAATAAAACTTATGTTTTTATAAAAAAAAAGAAACTTTATAAAACTTAAATATTTATCAAAATCTTAAAAATACTTATATTTTTGTTTTTCTTTTTATATTTTCGAATATTTAAAACATTTTTTTTTTTTACAAAAACGAATTTTAATAAAAGTAAACTAAAAATCTTTTTTTTTTATATTAGCGTTGCGCTTCCGGCTTTTAAGAGAGTTCCCCGGCAGCGGCGCCAAAAATACTTGATGTGCAGCGGGATGTATACAAAATACTTATTAATTTTAGCAGGAAATACTATTAAATACGATACATTTTTACACAAGATATTTATTTATTTAGAGAACGGATATACCTAAACCTTGCTACAACACTTATAGGCAGTGTACCTAATCGTACAGTAGTGTAGTTTTTAGTAAGTCCGGTTCGTTCCACAGGGAATCTTTTTTAAACAAAGCTCAACGCTATATTAGTTTACTTTTATAAAAATACAAACATATATATAAGTAATATTATTATTATAAAAGGGGGGTTTTTACCGTTTAATGACCGGTTTGTCGATTTTAAAACTTTAGTCGCAGTTAAAACCTAATGTAAAATATTAAATAAATAAAAGACTTAATTTAAAGCGTAAAATAAATAACGATAATGAAATTGCAATAAAAGTGCGATAAAATAAACTTGCGATAATTAAAAAGTACGATAATTAAAAGTGCGATTAAATAACAATAAATAAAAGTGCGATAATTAGAAGTGCAATTAAATATAAAATAAAGGAAATTAAATATGAAATAAAAGAATTATGCTTATTTAAACTTCCGTAATCATGATGTTTGACGTGTTGATTTTAGTTTTATGCCCATGGGTTAATTGTCCTTTGTCCTGGATTATTTAATATGTCCGTCTGGTTTTTGTCCATAACAGTCCATCAGTCATAAATATAAAATGCGAGTGTCCTCGTCAAATTATTCTTATACCCGAAGTTAAATATTCCAACTAATTGGGGACTTAAACTGTAACAAGATTTTAATACTTTGTTTAATAATTACACCAGGATGTCGACTGAGTGTAACCCAAGGTTTTAATATTTTGTTATCAATTATACCAAGTGTCCTTTGTACATAATTTCACCCCTGTTTTAATTATTCTAGTGGCTATTAATCCATTCCCGTGTCCGATTAAATGAACGATTATGCGTACATATAAATATCCCGCCCATCGTGTCCGATCGAGTGTATATGGTAATTTATAGGGACGCCCAATTGTAAATCTTTATATTAACATTAACAAACTATCATTTAGTTAAACAAATATAAAGCCCATTAATAGCCCATAGTCTAATTTCCACAAGTGTCGTTCTTTTGTCCAAACCCCAATTATGGTACAAAGTCCAATTACCCAATTTTAGTAATTAGCCCAACATCATGATTACTTCGTTTTAAATAAGCATAATAATAACTAAGCTACGAGACATTAATATAAAAAGGTTGAACATAACTTACAATGATTAAAAATAGCGTAGCGTTACACGGACAGAATTTCGACTTACACCCTTACAATATTCGCTAACATACCCTTATTATTAGAATTATAATTAAAATTAAAATATAAATTATAAATATATATATATATATATTTTACGTATGAGGAGAAGAAGAAAAAGATGATGAAAATGATCAGAATTCGGTTTGCTTTATAGGGAGTTTCAAAACTGGGGGCTCCGCGACTCGCGGCCTTTTTGGCCTTCAAACTCCGCGAGTCGCGGAGTTTGCTTTTACAGCTCAGAGGAGTTTGGCTCTTTGTTTACCGACGGTTTATAATATATATATAATATATATATATAATTAATATAATTAATTATATATTATATTATATTTATATACATAGTTAACTTGTAATTTTTAGTCCGTTGCGTCGAGCGTTGAGAGTTGACTCTGGTCCCGGTTCCGGATTTTCGAACGTCCTTGCGTACAATTTAATATCTTGTACTTTGCGTTTTGAATCTTGTACTCTTGTAATTTCGAGACGTTTCTTATCAATAATTGGAACCTTTTTGATTGTCTTTTGTACTTTTGAGCTTTTTGGTCGTTTGCGTCTTCAATTCGTCGAATCTGTCTTTTGTCTTCACCTTTTATTATTTAAACGAATATCACTTGTAAATAGAACAATTGCAACTAAAAGCTTGTCTTTCTTGAGGAATAATGCTATGAAATATATGTTCGTTTTTAGCATTATCAACATATCATATCGACCCATGTATATATATTATTTGGAACAACCATAGACACTCTATATGCAGTAAGGTTGGAGTTAGCTATACAGGGTTAAGGTTGATTTCAAAAATATATATACTTTGAGTTGTGATCTAGCCTGAGACGTGAATACACTGGGTAGTGGATTGATTCAAGATAATATATATCGATTTATTTCTGTACATCTAACTGTGGACAACTAGTTGTAGGTTATTAATGAGGACAGCTGACTTAATAAATTTAAAATAGTAAAACGTATTAAAAATGTTGTAAATATATTTTGAACATACTTTGATATATATGTACATATTTGTTAAAGGTTCGTGAATCGACCAGTGGCCAAGTCTCACTTCCCGACGAAGTAAAAATCTGTGAAAGTGAGTTATAGTCCCACTTTTAAAATCTAATATTTTGGGATGAGAATGTATGCAGTTTTATAAATGTTTTACGAAATAGACACAAGTAATTGAAACTACATTATATGGGTGAATGATCGAAGCCGAATATGCCCCTTTTGCTTGGTAACCTAAGAATTAGTAAACCGATCTACTAATTGACGCGAATCCTAAAGATAGATCTATTGGGCCTAACGAACCCCATCCAAAGTACCGGATGCTTTAGTACTTCGAATTCGTTTAAATCATGTCCGAAGGATTTCCCGGAATGATAGGGGATATTCTTATATGCATCTTGTTAATGTCGGTTACCAGGTGTTCACCATATGAATGAATTTTATCTCTATGTATGGGATGTATATTGAAATATGAAATCTTGTGATCTATTATTATGATTTGATAATATATAGGTTAAACCAATAACTCACCAATATTTTTGTTGACGTTTTAAGCATATTTATTCTCAGGTGATTATTAAGAGCTTCCGTTGTTGCATACTAAAATAAGGACAAGATTTGGAGTCCATGCTTGTATGACATTATGTAAAAACTGCATTCAAGAAACTTATTTTTGATGTAACATATTCTTATTGTAAACCATTATGTAATGGTCGTGTGTAAATGGTATATTTTAGATTATCATTATTTGATAATCTACGTAATGCTTTTTAAACCTTTATCGATAAAATAAAGGTTATGGTTGTTTTAAAAATGAATGCAGTCTTTGAAAAACGTCTCATATAGAGGTCAAAACCTCGCGACGAAATCAATTAATATGGAACGTTTATAATCAATATGAACGGGACATTTCATGAGGGGAGGGGGTTTGGGCCATGATTTAGAGGGGGGGGGGGGGGACAAGGGGGACAAAAGTTTGCTTTTTGGTTAATGGTTGTCTAAAGTTGGTGCTTATGTTAGGATCCCATGCAACATTAAAGATAATATTTGACATAAATGCTAGTATGTTCCTTCTAATAATTGGGCATTTGTTTTACATATTAATGGGTCACTAGCTAATAATAATTGGGCTAATTAAATAGTCTACTAACTAGTGTAGGGTGGGCTAAGGCCCAACAAGGTAGAAAGTCCAACAAGACTAACTAGTAAGCATAAGCAAATTACTACGCGTAATTAAGCATCCATAAACCCAAGTAATTATTATTATGAAATAATAATTAAGATTTCGTAGTCATAATATTCCGATTACGACAAAAGTTAAACGTGTACGCAGTACGCAATTTGTTCATAACGTCAAGTGACACTAACGGTCATAAAGGTTTCCGGTGATCAAGTTAAGTATCCTACGTACTTAAAGGCACGTTTTAACACATAAATGAAAGTAAGCCATGTGTAAACAGATTCCAGAGTATAAAGTAGCACAGTACGCATAAATACACAGTTTCGCAAAAACACAAGGCACAAAAGCAAGTCGAAAAAGTCGGGTCGTTACATTACCCACCTGTTAATGGAAATTTCGTCCCAAAATTTAAGCTGAGGCAGGTGTTGAAGTCGGAAAAAGGTGAGATTACTTCTGCATCATTTGATCCTCTCGTTCCCAGGTAAACTCGGGTCCACGTTTGGCATTCCATCGGACTCGAACAATTGGAATCTTATTGTGCTTCAAAGTCTTAACCTCTCGGTCCATGATTTCGACAGGTTCTTCCACAAAGTGGAGTTTGTCATCAATCGTAAGTTCTTCGAGAGGGATGACAAGTTCTGGTTCGGCAAGACATTTCTTCAGATTCGACACGTGAAAAGTAGGGTGAACTGCGCTCAACTGAGTCGGAAGATCCAAACAGTAAGCAACGGGTCCAACACGCTCCAAGATTTCAAAAGTGCCAATGTATCGCGGGTTTAACTTTCCGCGCTTTTCAAATTGGATCACACCTTTCCAATGTGCGACTTTCAACATCACACGGTCACCCACGTTGAATTCGAAGTCTTTATGTTTAATATCAGCATAACTCTTTTGGCGATCACGGGCCGTCTTAAGTCTCGCTTGAATCTGGGCAATCTTCTCCGTCGTTTCATGGACTATCTCGGGTCAGGTGATTTGCACTTCGCCTAATTCGGCCCAACAAATAGGAGAACGACACTTGTGGCCATACAACGCTTCAAAAGGTGCGGCATTAATACTCGAGTGATAACTGTTATTGTAAGAGAATTCAGCTAACGGCAAATGCCTTTCCCAAGACTTTCAGAAGTCAATAACACAGGCACGCAAAATGTCCTCTAAAGTCTGAATCGTTCGTTCGCTCTGACCGTCGGTCTGCGGGTGATATGCAATGCTCATGTCGAGACGAGTTCCCAAGGCTTCTTGCAAAGAACGCCAAAACCTTGAAGCAAAACGGATATCGCGATCTGTTCTACTTCAGGGTTTGAAATGCTGATTCTTGTTCGTTCTCCCAAACGAACTTCTTCCCTTTGTGAGTCAGTGCGGTCAAAGGATGCGCAATCAACGAAAAACCTTCAATAAATCTCCGGTAATAACCGGCAAGACCTAAAAATTGACAGATGTGAGTCGGAGTAGTGGGGGTTTCCCACTTGCTGATAGCTTCGATCTTTGCGGGATCAACTTTGATACCTTGATCACTCACAATATGACCCAGAAATTGGACTTCCTTCAACCAAAATTCACACTTGGAGAATTTGGCATAAAGTTGATCTTGTCTCAAGAGTTCCAACACTAGTCGAAGATGTTGTTCATGTTCTTCTTCACTTCGGGAATAGATGAGGATATCATCTATGAAAACGATAACGAACTTGTCCAGATATGGCTTGCATACTCGATTCATGAGATCCATAAACACGGCAGGTGCGTTGGTTAAACCGAATGGCATCACTAGAAACTCATAGTGACCATAACGGGTTCTAAACGCAGTCTTCATCACATCACTCTCCTTCACCCTCAATTGGTGATAACCAGATCACAAATCGATCTTGGAGTAAACGATGGATCCTTGCAGCTGATCGAAAAGATCTTCAATTCTGGGAAGGGGATACCAATTCTTAATCGTCAACTTGTTCAGCTCACGATAATCGATACACATGCGGAAAGATCCGTCCTTCTTCTTTACGAATAAAACAGGTGCGCCCCAAGGTGATGAACTCGGTTGAATAAATCCACGGTCTAGCAATTCCTGTAGTTGACTCTGCAACTCTTGCAGTTTGGAAGGTGCTAGTTGATAAGGTGCGCGAGCTACGGGTGCAGCTCCCGGCACTAGATCATTCTAGAACTCCACTGTTCTCGGTGGCGGTAATCCAGGAAATTCTTCCGGAAAGACATCGGGAAATTCGTTCACGATTCGTACATCATTCACACTCTTCACCTCGGCTTCTAATGTTTTCACATGTGCTAAATCAGCAAGACGTCCTTTCTTCATGATCTTTTGTGCTTTCATGCAACTAATGAGGTTCAGCTACGAATTACATCTCTCTCTATAAATAATCAGTGGCTCACCATCTCCGTGGGGTACACGAAGAGCTTTATCTCCACAGATAATGTCGGCCCTTACTTTGGTCAACCAATTCATACCGACAACCACATCGAAGCTTCCCAATTTGATGGGTATCAAGTCAATCTCGAAATCCACGCCAGCTATGTTGATAATAGCTCATCGGTCAATTTGGTCAACTTTCTCAAGTTTTCCATTGGCTTCCTCAACAAGCATACTCTCCTTTAAAGGAACTAACGACCAATCTATCTTAGAGAAAAAGTGTCTACAAACATAGCTCCTATCGGCACCAGTATCAAATAGGACAGAAGCTGATAGATTGTTGATAGTGAATATACATGTAACCAAGTCGGGGTTCTCACGGGCATCCTTTGCATTTACATTGAAAGATCTTCCACGCGGTGGTCCGCCGTCCTTTCGCTTGTTGGGACATTCATTCCTGAAGTGGCCCTGCTGTCCGCACTCATAGCACTGCCTTGGTCCAGTAGGGTTTGTCTTCACCGTTGGGGTGGGAATCTTGCAATCCTTACCAATATGCCCGGTCCTTTTGCACTTTTCACATACCACATTACAATATCCGGTATGGTGCTTGTAGCACCTCTTGCACTGCGGTAGAGTACCCTTATAGTTGGGGTTCGAGCTAGGGGTCGGGTTGGGGTTCCTCCAGTCGTTGTTTCCCTTGAAACCCTCATGCCTCTTAGCTGGGTTTTGATCAAAGACCTTTCCCTTGTTTCCATCCCACGTATGCTTCTCATGACTAGTCCCCGATTCTGATTTCGCTTTCTCAGGTTCCTTGAGGGTGATCTGGTTCATCAAGGAGTGCGCCATGCGCATAGCTTCCGGGACGTTGGGTGGCTTAGAAGAGGTGACATTTCCCTGAATGGACTTGGGAAGTCCCCACAAGTATTGTCCCATTCTCTTAAACTCCGGGGTAACCATCGAGGGACACATCAGCACTAATTCCAGATACCTACGGTTGTAACCATCAAGATCATTTCCCACAACCTTCAACTCCCAGAACTCAGCCTCCATTTTCTGTATCTCTGTTCTGGGGCAGTACTCTTCGATCATGGCTCCCTTAAATTCTTCCCAAGGAGTAGCATAAGCATCGTCAATGCCTTTGGCCTGAGCAAGTGTGTTCCACCAGGTTAGGACGCCGTCCGACAGCGTACAGGAGGCATACTTAGTTTCGTTCGTCTATGAGCAGTTGCTTACACGGAACACAGCTTCTAGTTTCTCAAACCACCTAGTCAATCCAATTGGCCCCTCAGTACCACTAAGTTGTGGGGCTTGCAGCTTTGAAACTCCTTATATGTACACCCGTTACGAATAGGCTGGTCAACTGGTGGAGCTTGGGGGTTGATCTCCGCAATAGCTGCGGCTACCCTTTCCGCAATCATTTCCTCAATTTGTGCTGCTGTGGGCGATGCTCTTCCGTTTGCCATTGCTCTTCTAAACAGAAATTTTGACTTAAGTCGAAATCCAGTATTTAATAAATAATAATATAGTATAAGGCAACCAACATGGAACCAACGCAACACATGTTAACTAAGCGATGCACTAGATACAGATACCACAGAAACATCATACAGTAACGTAATTAGAACATTGTACAAAAAGTAAACAACACTAAGTTCCATTCATTAATAATAAGTTGCATACATCCGCATAGGTTCTTATAATACATGAGTAAAACATGAAACTACAAACGAGATTACATAATGAAATCTTCTACAATGCCCTATGGTGACGGTGGGTAAAGGATGTCCATTACGTGGGACATCTGGTCCTCGAGCTCAGTTACCCGAGCACGGAGGATCTCCACTTCACTCGTTAGTTCCTCGATGGAGGGAGATGGTGGGGCAGGCGGTGCAGATGGTACAGGTGGTGCAGGTGGTGCAGACGGTCCAACGCCAGAATTAGATGGTGCGTAACGGTAAGCCTTACGCACGAATGGATCGGCAGGATACGGCACAACCCGCTTGCGGGCGGTGACCCTAGTCCTCAATCCATGTGCGCTAACGAACGACCTACCTCCGTTAACCCCTGGAATAACGGTACCATCGAAACGATACCGCTTCTTCGGCGGGGTAGAGGGTGGCTGCACGGGCGCCTCCTCGGGGTCCTCGTTGGAATCCTCGTCACTGGAGTCATCAGAGGATGAGTCGTCGGATGATGAGTCGTTGAAAACAGCTGGAGGTGGCTCTGCTCGGCCGATAGTCATAATCCGATATCTGAAAGGCGGAATCTGTATGACACGTCCATCAGGAAGGCGTCTACACCAATGGTTATGCTCATTACAGAACGGAACGTCCCCGTATTCCCCGGGAATCACAGCACCACCGGGATGGGGCTGTGGCTCCAGAGGTACTGGGATGAGTGGAGCTGGAATCTCCGGTGGATCCTCATGTCCGTCTGAGATAACCACTGGGTCGGGTACATGGCTGCTGGCTCCGGAGGACGAAGCGCCAGGGTCACTGGAGGGTGTCGACGACAGGATCTGAGAATCGGCAACAATGGCAGGCGAGGTGGCGGATGTGTCTGAGTCGCTCTCCAATATGACAACGGGCGGGATATCCGACATCTGAACATGGAAAAATAACTTTTTCCGTGTCAGTAAGTCATAAAGCAAGCACGTATTAGGCACTACAGCAACCTATGTTGTCTAAAACAGTATACAGCATGACAATAATAACAACGCTAAACAGAAATAACATGTGAAAGCAGATAGTAATCATGCAATAGCGGAAATAAACATACAACAAGTTCGCATGGCAGTAAAGATAAGCAATAGCATGCAGTAATATCACATAGCAGTAAAAGTAATCAGTAGCATGCAGTAAGTTTCGCAGAAACAAGTAAACTAGCAAGTTGTAGATTAGTCCTATTAGTGAATCCTTCTCGGTCCAGTCTAGACTCACTAATGCAACCTAATTCCCTACAACCAATGCTCTGATACCAAATGTGACGCCCCGTACAAAACCATCATGTACGATTCGTCAACAACGGGATCTTTACACGGTCAAGTACTACATGCTGTTTGAAAACCAGTTTGCATTCATAAAAACATAGCGTTTACAAAAGATAACGTGACACAAAGGTCGTTACAAAGTCATTATTTGAAAATAACATAAACTACGAATGCAAAAGAAAAAGTTCCATGATTGAGACATCTCTAAGATTATGCAGCGGAATTCTAGCACAGCAGGTCCTTATCAGCAAGTTTAAACATCAAGACAGCAAGTCTAAATAGCGGAAGCAACAAACCTCTAAGCACCTGAGAAAACATGCTTAAAAACGTCAACAATAATGTTGGTGAGCTATAGTTTAAGTTGTAACCGTAATGTAAGGTAGGCCACGAGATTTCAGTGCTTCAAATAGCGTATCAAAACAGTATGAAAAGTATATGTTTAACCGTGGGCACTTGGTAACTAACTTAATGTTTATAACCCCCTAAAAGTACACTTGGCGAGTGCGTATGTTTACGAAGTATTAAACACCCGTTAAATGCTAGCGCGACTAGCCCGAGTGGGGATGTCAAACCCTATGGATGGAATAAGGCTAGTATTTCTAGGTGAATGGGGTGAGGGGAGGGGGTTTGAGCCGTGATTTAGGGGGGGGGGACAAGGGGGACAAAAATTTGCTTTTTGGTTAATGGTTGTCTAAAGTTGGTGCTTATGTTAGGATCTCATGCAACATTAAGGATAATACTTGACATAAATGCTAGTATGTTCCTTCTAATAAATGGGCATTTGTCTTACATATTAATGGGTCACTAGCTAATAATAATTGGGCTAATTAAATAGTCCACTAACTAGTGTAGGGTGGGCTAAGACCCAACAAGGTAGAAAGTCCAACAAGACTAACTAGTAAGCATAAGCAAATTACTACGTGTAATTAAGCATCCATAAACCCAAGTAATTATTATTATGAAATAATAATTAAGATTTCGTACTCATAATATTCCGATTACGACAAAAGTTAAACGTGTACGCAGTACGCAGTTTGTTCGTAACGTCAAATGACACTAACGGTCATAAAGGTTTCCGGTGATCAAGTTAAGTATCCTACGTACTTAAAGGCACGTTTTATCACATAAATGAAAGTAAGCCATGTGTAAACAGATTCCAGAGTATAAAGTAGCACAGTACGCACAAATACGCAGTTTCGCAAAAACACAATACACAAAAGCAAGTCAAAAAAATCGGGTCGTTGCACATATATATATATATATATATATATATATATATATATATATATATATATATATATATATATATATATATATATATATATATATATATATATATAGAGAGAGAGAGAAAAAATGATTTAGTTAAAGTAAAAGAAAATAGAAATGATTAATGTCAGTGAATGAGGGTAATTGAGAGCCTATGGAATTGACAGGAGGTGTGTACACATTTTATCCCTTTTGGACGTCCGGACTTTCCTTGAGGACTCCAAAATAACATTTCAAAATCATTTATAATTTATATTTCCCTTTATCCTTTTTACCCTAAAAACCAAACACTTCCATTCTTTCAATTAATGAATCTTCCCAAAAAAAATCCTCCATTGATTTCTTACAGGCATATTTTCAAAATAAGAAAGCTTTTTGCATCTATAAATTCATTTCTCTTATTCCCTTAAATCGTTTATCTAGTGGATTTGATGTATTTCTTAGCTAACTTTTAGTTGGAGTAATATATTTAAAATTTATATTATATTAAAAAATTGCGTTAACAATTATGATTATGTGTTAATCAGAATTTCTTACTGCAGATGTTGATGTTTAAGGCGTGATTAAGTGGATGTTTGCGGTGTTGGAAAGAGGTGGCTGACGGTGATGATGGCCGACGATTCTCGATGGTGATGGCTAGAGAGGCGGATTGCGATGGAGTGGTTGATGAAGACTCTGTGGTGGTTTCCTGGTTGCTGAAAGTATTTTTTGGTGAACGCAGACGGCGGTTTTCAGTGGTCACATACGGCGGTTTTCAGTGGTGACAGACGCGGTTTTTAGTGGTAGTTGAGGCGGTGTTTAATGAAGGTTTGGTAGTGGTTAAAAGCGTTTTTCGGTGGTGCCGTGGTGGTGGTTGTGGTTGTGGTGCCGGTGGTGGTCACTGTGGTGGTGGTGACAATTGTGTTGAAAACTTAGGGTTTGTAAGCTGGGTTGGTAAAAAAAGAAAAAAATGCCAGTGTAACAGTATTTTTGGTACTTGACGGGTCCGTGTTGGTTGTCAAATTACAGCAATTAGTATATATCTATCTATTTATATAAAAGAGAGTTTAAATTAGCTATTTTGTCACTAATCCCGATTTAACAGCATTTAATAACAACTGTAAATACACATGTCAATCTAAATACTACGTAAATTAATTAAATTGAAATAAATGGATTAAAATAAAGGATAATCAAAGCATATACGGATCACTTCCCTATTTCAAAAACCTTATCAATTCCATTTTATCAGTTATCTCTCACACCCATGTAACCCTAATATGACGATGCCAGAGGTTAAGAAGAAATTAAACTATGATCTCAAAAGCTATGGTTGATTTCGAAGTGGTGTTGAATTCGTAGACAACTATAATGGTCATGGTCATGTCATACCTGGTTTTCAATATGTTGATTTAATTTTTACGATCGATTATCTATTACCCTTGCTTTATAAATTGATATTTCGTGATCTTTATCGATTTTGTGTATTGACGCAATCTTAGTAGTTTAAATTTGAGTTCTATGCTTATTGATTTACTATGATGGGATTTGAAACAATTAAACAGAGAATTGCATATTAAGCGATATCGTACTTTAATTTGAATTTGATAATATTGTTACTACCAGGTGTATTGTTATTACCCTCGAAGTAACGTGAAGATTTACGGTCTTCATATATTAATGATACGATCTCCATTTGTAACTTACAAGATCTTTTTACGTTTTATAACTCTTTGCTATCATTACCTTCCTATATGAAGTTAACCTTTCTATTTATCTGTGTTTAATAGTATTGTTTAGTTGGTTATATTTTTAGTAAACAATGTGCTTTTGAAACATCGTGTTTAAGGTGTTTGTGAAAAGTCCTCAATGAGACAGTGATGGTTTGGAGATAGAAAGAGAAAGAAGATGGGATGAAGGAACGGAAGAATCGAAAGGGAGATGATAAAAGCAACTCATTCTAACTGTCTATCATGTAAGGCTTTGTACGCATTTAATGAGTAAAACAGGTCGAAGTCACTAAAATTGTTGTGAAAGTTACTCCTTGATCCCTGTGACAACTTGCATTAGTTGAATCGTGTTGACAGACACACTTGGGGTAACTTGTGCTAAGCGTTGGGTGCATGAAGTGTGATCTTGTGGTGGCTCACAAGTAAGCCATAATTGTCTTCTTTAGTGTTAAATATTGACAGATTTTTGTTATAAAGGAGAGTGAATTAATCATTAATTCTTCTTTAAGTTTGTTGAGGAATGAAACAATTATTTATGAAACATCACAAACAAACTGTATGCCCGACCCAACTCGACCCATTACACAACTTGGCACCTCTTTTGAAACGATAACCCATGTCCCAACTTCGAAGACAATGGCATTGTTACAAAAATACATTAACAAGGATGTATCATTGAATAATTAATGTTAGCAGATGTGTCAAGTTTGAGGATAATGTTATTAACATTTGATTTAATTTTTAAATTTGACTTCTCATCATTTATATTCTGATGGAAAGATTATGAGCTATAGATTTGTAAGGTAAGGTTTGAAAACGATTAAGATTCGAAGATAATTAATTACCAGAATGATCAGAGGGAGGGGGTTTAAGTAAATGGATTTAGGGATTTGAAACACAATTGAGTTTGACTATAAAGTTCAATTACAATTTCTGCAACGAACTTCAACCTCTTATATATACTTCGCGAATCATATTTTTACAACTTCCGTCCAACTTACATAGTATACACGTATTATATAAGACTCAATCATGACCCACGATACATCTATTGTCTTTGAAGTTATCTCGACGTATTGTATAGGTGGTGTCTTTCGATTTATCCGACGTATTGTGTATATGTCTTATGTAACATCCTCAACCGGGCCTAGCTGTAAGATTACTAGTTTGCCCTTAAGTATATGTTGTGTTATTATATGCTTTTATTTTTATTTAATGTTTATTATCATTTGATGACGTGGTTAGGATCAGTTTGTGACAAGGGTCACAGAACAGGTTTATTTATTTAATTTGGACTTCGTTTGGGTTGCCACATGATGTACGAAAGATATCATATAACTGATAAATACCCGTGTGTTGCACAGTGTGGGAATTTAACCCAATTAAGTGACTATAGTGCTGCTTCCCTTCTCATTTTCTAGACTTTTCGAAACACACCCGTACTTACTCTTTCACCTAACCAAAACCCTAATTGCTTGATCTTGTTCTTGAGCTCAAATTAATCATATCTTCTTGTTCTCTGTGATTTTGTGATCAATTTAAGGTAAGCTTCTCTTTGATTCATGTATTGATTTTTACTTAAATTGGGTTTTTGTGTTCTTGAGTAAAAGTTAGGTTTTGAGGCTTGATTCTTGATCTTAAGTGTTTGTTATGCTCAATTGTTGTTAGTAATAGCTTATATATAGTTTATATGATGTTTTGAAAGTGGTTTTGGTGTTAGATTTTGCAAAAATCATGATTTTGGGTCAAAAACGCGAAAACAGCGAGCTGGAATGTTCTAATAGCTCCCACACTTTTGACAGGTCACTCGTACGAGTGACCACGCATTTGAGGCTCAACCACGCGGTTGTGGACTCACTCGCACGAGTGAGGTCTCGTCCGCGCGAGTGAGTACTGGTCAGCTTTTGGTAAAATTGAAAAGGGCGCAACTTTCAAACCGTAACTCCGTTTTTGAAGAATCAAATATCGTTGGAATCGTATTGAAGAGTACTTTACAATGATAAGGTTTTAAGAATCTAGATCAAAATTTATTTTTGTCAGAAGAAGGAATTTTATTGTGTATTTCTTGTTTTGTACTCGTTTAGCGTCGATAATGATCGGGTTTATGACGTAGGTTTATCATATAGTGAATATATGATGATATGTGTTAATTTACTGTATGTATTGATGTTTTTATGTTGTACATCTTGAGTTGAAACCCGTTTAAACAGCTGCTGCTACTGTTCTTCATCACTCGCACGAATGAGCCTTCACTCGTACGGTTAGGGTGATCAACCGTTTTATGAACCGTGCGAGTGAGTGGTTATGGAGAACTATTATTTTGGGTAATATGATACGTACGGTTGGGATGTGATTCGTACGAGTCACTGGTCACTCGTGTGGTGAACCGTATGGATCATTTAATTCTTTGATGGGTGTTCAGTCATAGACCAAACGTACGAGTAAGTTGTCAACCACACAATTGAGTGTTCTCAACGTGCATGTGAGAGTGTTACTCGTACGGTTGGTGGACCAGTCGTTAAGTGCTTAAGTGTTGGTATTTGATAATATGACCTAGTTTATAGTATAAATTGATAATATTGTCATATTGTTAGTAATTGCGATACGATTTACTAATTTGTAAGTATTATTCTCAGGTGATATAGATGAGGAGAAGACTCAGTGACATTAGACTACTGAGTTTAGCTGGTAATCGATGAGTGGGACTAACTGGAGAACATAGTATAGAGTAGCATGTTATATTCTGATTGCCATGCTTGTTAGCTATACTTACTGATACAGTTAGTTAGTACGTTGTGATGACTGCATGTTGGTTGATGCTTGTCTACTGGAGCCCAGTGCGTCCCTATTGTGTGATGGCTGTGATGACCCGAGAATTTCCGACCAAATTTAAACTTAATCCTTATATGATTTCGACACGATAAGCAAATTCTGTAATGTTGAGTCTCGAAAATTTTTGAACTGTTTCATATATTCAATTACCCTTTGACTGTTTCCGAGAAGTCACGAACAATGGTTATAAATAAATACGTATATATATATAAAAATAAATAAAAGTGTATGTGATAATGGGAATTAATAAAATACAATTTAACCATTTGAATTATAAATGAAAAGAAATATACAAAATAACTAAGTTGTTATTAAAATGAAACATGTAACTTGTTAGTACTAGTAGTATTGTTAAGTATTATCATTATTATTAAAATCATTATTAACAATATTATCAATAATTATTACTATTAATAATCATTATTATTATCATTGTTAGTAACATTTATTAACATTGTAATAATTATTACTATTAAGATTAACAATATTAATATTAATAATATATTTAGCAATTATTAATAATATAATATATAAAAATATATGATTACGAGTACTAGATCTTATCTACTTTCAAAGTTCTTGAATTTGTCATGTATAGTGTGTCTCAATTTTTTTTTTTATATGCTGCTTGTTGAATATGCATTCTAAGTCAATAACACGTATAACTAATTGTTTATATATCACTTTCAATTGATATTTTCTGTCTTTCAAATTATATCCGTGATATCTTATTGACAAGTAGAAATTGAGCTGTAAAGTTGAGCTCCATTATTCACGGTTACTGTTTTCTTTTGATTCTATGTTGTGGAATATTATGTGATATATATATATATATATGTATATATGTATATATATATATATATATATATATATATATATATATATATATATATATATATATATATATATATATATATATATATATATATATATATATATATCGATAGATACATACATATTACACTCAAAACCGTCGACCACCATTATGTACACAACCACAGGCGGTCATCCGCTACTCCCCACACACCCTCTTTGAAAACCACCACAACCGTCTCCTACTTCTCTCTTCTCGTTCGCTAGATATCTACCTCCCTCTCCTCTTTCTCAAACCCGTCACCACCTCCATATATCACCCTTGTGAGCCACTCTAAATCACCCAAATCAAACACTATCAAATCAAAACTGCAAGCACCATTTTGTTGCTGTTTTCGAACGGTTCAACCCCACATAAACTGAACACTCATCACGAATGCAGCATCATCTAATTCTTTTTCTGTTTTAAATCATCAAGAAACCCATAATACCACCCTTGTTAAAACGCCAACCACAACCGAACCATCATCTCCTATATATATATATATATATAATTTTTATTTCTACCCTACTGCAAACTGTTATCAATTATTATGAAATTTTGGTCTTCTATTTTTGCAAACAACTTTAATCATGGAGTTGTTAGCTGTAAAGTATTTTTGTTACAACTTTCCAAGTGGGACTAGAGGCAAGTGGTTTTATTATTGTATGGAAGAATACGTACCAAGCTTTATTAAAATTCTAAAAGATTAGGCAAGGAGGATTAGGTACCGACATGTACCAAATAAACAAAAACCCCACATGTCGCCTTTTCTGTTTAAACTAATCCTGGGTGCTACGACGGTCACAAGTGGATATTATTGTATAACAGCAAAACAAACAACTTTAATTTATGCAGGCCGTATTTTTTGGACTTAAAAATAAAAGGGTTAGGCCATTAGATAAAAGCAGGCTTCTTGTTCTAATGGGCTTTTGTTGGACTTCAAAATCTATAAATTGTTAGCGAAGTGATGATGTTACAACCATGATGTAACGATGATACATGATAACCTGATATTTTATGATGTGTGAAGTTGATAATGATGAAGATTTGATGAAAACCGTAGGATTGAGTAATGGATTGGTGATGTTAATGATCATACAAATGATGTACATGTGTGGCAATAGTGATGATGATAACGGGTAAGATTAAGAAGTGATGATGATAATATATTAGGTTATGAATATCATTAATCTAGTTGTTTAATTTTTTAGAAGAAGAAGAAAAGAATCGGACAGAGAGTTGGTTGTGAGTGTTGGGGTTAAGCGGGAGGTCGCGAGTTCGAGCCCCGTCATGGGCAATTCTTTTTAGAAAGGCTTTCTAAAGGGTATAAACTTTTATATTATCATTTTAATTATTGTTATATTATTGTTATTATCAATTATTGTTATTATTATTATTATTATAGTAACATAAATACTATGATTTATATTATTATCACTTTTGTTAATTAAGTAACATTAGTAAGTATTTTTAATGTTATTATTAGTATTGATCTAAGTATTATTATGATTAGGATTATTATTAGTAATCATTATTATTATTATGATAATTGTTATTACCCCTAATATATTAGAAGTATTATTATCATTGATATCATTAGCTATTGTTATTTGTAATATTAGAAAAGGAATTATTATTAGTGTTAATACAACTAGTACTACTACTATTATTATTATTATTATTATTATTATTATTATTATTATTACTACTAATATACGTGTATTTATAAAAGTTTATCATTTATTAACATTATCAAGTATTGTGGATATTATCATTATTATTAGTATGATTATAGTTATAATTAAGAATATTGTTGTTATTATTATTATTATTATTATTATTATTATTATTATTATTATTATTATTATTATTATTATTATTATTATTATTATTATTATTACAAATAATTAAGTTTATATAAAAATACATTACTAGAACGTTAAAATCACATATCACTATAATTTTATTATTAACAAGATAGTAACTAAGCTATATATATGAAATATATCAATTAATATATACATATATTTTTTTTTATATATAAACCCTAATAAAAATTATTAGTATTAATATGTTATAATGAAAGATAAACACTAATTAAATCAAATAGACAAATCAAATATATCTATATCTATACCTATATAACAAATAATTTAACAAGAATATTATTTAAAATAATATATAGATTTATTCGAATACGAGTATATGTTTTAATATATATACAAATGATATAGGTTCATGAATCCGAGGCCAACCCTGCATTGTTTAGTTGTTCAATATAGTCATATGTATTTTTACTACAAAATACATTAGGTGAGTTTCATTATTCCCTTTTTATATATATTTTTGGGCTGAGAATACATGCGCAATTTTTATAACTGATTTACAAAATAGACACAAGTAATTGAAATTACATTATATGGTTGAATGATCGAAATTGAATATGCCCCTTTTATAGTCTGGTAATCTAAGAATTAGGGAACAGACACCCTAATTGACGCGAATCCTAAAGATAGATCTATCGGGCCCAACAAGCCCCATCCAAAGTACCGGATGCTTTAGTACTTCGAGATTTATATCATGTCCGAAGGAGGATCCCGGAATGATAGGGGATATTCTATATGCATCTTGTTAAGGTCGGTTACCAGGTGTTCACCGTATGAATGATATATTTGTCTCTATGCATGGGACGTATATTTATGAGAAAAATGAAAATCTTGTGGTCTATTAAAATGATGGAAATGATTATTTATGTTAAACTAATGAACTCGTCAACCTTTTGGTTGACACTTTAAAGCATGTTTATTCTCAGGTATGAAAGAAATCTCCGGCTGTGCATTTGCTCATTTTAAAGATATTGCTTAGAGTCATTCATGGTATATTTCAAAAGACGTTGCATTCGAGTCGTTGAGTTCATCAAGATTATTATTAAGTCAATTATAGTTAGATATATTATGAAATGGTATGCATGCCGTCAATTTTCGTTGTAATGAAAGATTCTCTTTCCAAAAACGAATGCAATGTTTGTAAAATGTATCATATAGAGGTCAAGTACCTCGCGATGTAATCAACTGTTGTGAATCGTTTATAATCGATATGGATTTCGTCCGGATGGATTAGGACGGGTCGCTACAGTTGGTATCAGAGCGGTGGTCTTAGCGAACCAGGTCTGCATTAGTGTGTATAACTGATAAGTTGTTAGGATGCATTAGTGAGTCTGGACTTCGACCGTGTCTGCATGTCAAAAATTTTGCTTATCATCTTTGTCGGAAATCATCAGTTTATCATCCTTAGGAAATTACCTGCTTATCATTCTTAGTCTGGACACATCTTACTGCAATGATTTCATGAATAGTGTATAGACAAAATCCATATCTTAGCTTATCTGTCACTGTAGACCTTATCTGACACGTTTCTTTAATTTACTCCGTAATTCACGGGATCTTTGGAAGTATGTATAGATATTCTATATATAATTAGAATATCATTCGATATTCAAAAATCATTTCATATCAAAACCCTTTAACTGATCGTGAGAGATGGATCCTACACCTAGCTTGGATTCCATTAGTTCTGGAAGCGATTTCGAGATGTATATTGAAGCAGACTCCGAAGTCCATAAACCAGAAGTGCCTCAACCATTTAGTTATTTTTCTTTCTGGAGGAGATGGGGGTGGGTCCGAGACTTACTCACTCGATGGAGAAATGAAGAAGGCGAGCCCTACCACGAACCAAACTTACCTCCTAACATCGGAGAAAACGATGTACTCACCGGTGAACCTATGCGCAACACTGTATTCACCCTTCTTGCTAAAATATTTCGCCTCGAAGGTCGCATTACTGCAATCTCAGAAAATATTCAACCTCTACTTCCGAATACCAATCGAAGGGGAATATTAGAAGAAGTTAGGGACCTTCGAATTGATAATCAAGATCTATCGAATCAGATGAGTGGATGGATAGAAATGATAGAGGGTAGGATAGAAACCCTGACAAGAATGGTGCGTGATATACAAGCTATACTTACTACACCAACATCATCACCAACCTCAGAACCAACAACACTTGTAGCACCGACAACACCAGTACCATCAACAATCCATGCTTCAATATCATCATATGTACTTTGAGTATGATCTTCGCTCTACGTATCGTTCTACCTCATTTATCTTCGTTCAACATGGCGAATATGTAATCTCTAAAGTTTTAGAGATTAGTTATTCTAGTTCCAACCGAAAAGCAAATGAGTTTAATATCATATTAACTCATTAAATCCATGAATACATCTGAAGAAAATATATATGTACATATGTTTTCATAAAGATTGTAATTTAAAAATTCTCTTGTACAAACTGTTAATGGTGAAAATATTTTAACGGGTAGGTAATACCCGAGGACTATTTAAATTTCACATTAATAAGTTACATTGTACGTTCTTTGAATCTGTTTCAACAGTCATATACTATCCTACTTACATCCACCAATATACAAATCCGGTCACCACAGAATAACCATATTCATCCAAATACATATTTAGATTTTGACCTATCAGAATCCAACAAGTGGCATAATGAAGAAATACTGGACACAATAAAAATTGATTAGAAACAGATTAATTAACAATATGAAATTCTATTAAGAATCCGCGCTAACAAAATCCTAGCTAACTGATCCTAGCTAACTGTTAATTCCGTATTACATTTTAAATATTGCAATTTACATTCTCGCAACTTTATTTATCGTTATTTAATTTCTGTCATTTACTTTACGCACTTTATTTATCGTCATTTAATTTCTGTTATTTATTTTACGCACTTTAAATACCGGGACATGTATACAAGGTTTTGACATATCATATCGACGCATCTATATATATTATTTGGAATAACCATAGACACTCTATATGCAGTAATGATCGAGTTCTCTATACAGGGTTGAGGTTGATTCTATAATAATATATATACTTTGAGTTGTGATCTAGTCTGAGACATGTACACGGGTCACGATACATATTAATTAATTCGAACTTTATAAATTAGTGAATTGCTAACTGTGGACTATCAATTGAGAACTACCAACATTGGACAATTAAAAAGAGTTAAAATATTGATTATAACATATGAAACTAAACATTCTTCAAGTTTGCCACTTGATTTTATCTTAAACCTCATTTGTATCTTGATGATTACAATCTGCGTACAAATCTTTCGTAATTCTTGAAAACACCTCAATCGAGCAGATGAACAAACCGCACTTCATCTACGGAAGAAAATATTGATACATATAGAAAACACTCGGAACCTGAGTAAACATTTAACACGCATCTGTGCTAGATCCTTTAGCATTATTATTACCCAAAATAACTTTACAATCCCTTTCCAAATTAGCCAATTTTGTCACAGCTCCAACAAGTCAACTTCGACTTTTCATTCGAAGTTGTCTTACTATAATCCTGATATATATGATTACCCTTTTGATACCGGAGAATTCTTTTATATTTCACCATATTACCAGCAGACGTACCAGCAACCTCGTTGCTTCTTGGCTTAAATCTCTCTGACAAATCATTATATTTATTCATTGAAACCCTATCATATACTCATCCACATCTTGTAACGAGAACTGCCATACCAATTACCGGGAATCAGCAATTAGTACTTTGAAAACTCACAGCATATCTACATCAACAGTTATATGTATGACATTTATCTCTTAGAATTATGATCTCTCATTCTGAATTTCTGAAAAGCACTCAGTCACAAATCAATACTCTGAATGTTGAAAAAGCTGGATGAAGCAGCAGAAACATAGACAACCGTAAACGACCTTAATCATCGGAAGTTTGATGATAAAGAATAGTATGTTGGAAAAGCTCAGAAAAGTTGAAACTGGAAAACGGATTGAGCTAACCACGAAGGAGACCAAGGACAAATACAAGGACCATACCATATATTCAAAGAATCTAGGTAATTCTGGATCCAATGAAACCTTCAACGAATATCTTGCTCCGTACTCTTGTTAAAATTTTGCGGAAAATCTTCCTCATCAACCATCGAACTTAGAAATTCCAAAATATCATCATAAATATCTTCGATATTTCTGAAGATATTTTCATAAATATTCTCATCCGAAATTATTTATCTCTTCGTGCTATCTATATTACATCATAAAGGAAACTACTTTAATTTCTAAATTTCTTTAAAATTGGAGTTTAAAATATGAATGTTATTAAAGTAATGTTGGGAACTGATGCATGAGTTAGTATAATATAATGACACTTGATCAACGTGATTATATTATAGTAAGTCATGCTGAGTTTCTAAATGAAACATGATGATTCACAGATTATAACGTCATCATGTGTCATGTTACATAACTCTTTCATTCTGATTAACTTCTGAACATATCAAGAAACTATATTCTTGATAGTTCTATTCTCAGTGATTTTTGTAAATTGACAAATCAAATCGTGCTATTACGTTCTTTCTTGTTTAGAACATTAAGTTCATTCGAAGTTCCATACTTACGAATTCTGGACCGTTACTCGTTTTACTAGAGGTTGAGAAGATAATAAAAAGGCAAAGAGCTCCAAAATATAAGAGAAAATATAAAGCCCAATAACAACACGGAGGTTACAAACCGTGGATATTAATACGAATAGCAATATAGAGACACGGTAGAATTAAGAATAGTATCCCCCCAAGGTAATAGTAGAAGTAAACAGATTCTTCTGGTGGAAGATTGAAAAGAAGGATGACAGAAGTGATAATTAGGAAAATGTCAATGATTAAGAGGAGATTAAGAATTTTCACAATCTTTTGGATGTATGAACTAAGAAAGAAAGTATAGGAATAGTGAGAGTAATGGAACGGAAGAGTTTAATTTATAATAGAAATATCAGACGTAGTAATCGAGACAGATCACCGTATTTATTTATAGAGATCTTAATTTTCTTATTCGCCGACGAATCAAATCTTTTAGATTTCGAAGATTTTCTTTAAATCCCTTAAACTCTGGAAATCAACCCTATCTATGTCAAAAGATATGACGAAACTTCATCTATTCATTTCACTCTTTTGTGATAACTTCATTCGTGCTCTTCGAATAATCGAATTATTTTATCTGTATTATTCAATAATGATAGAACTCTATTTATTAGCTCATATTCGTCAGGGAAACATATTTATTGTTAGCCATGACGACCTCACTCAAATTTCGGGACGAAATTTCTTTAACGGGTAGGTACTGTGATGACCCGAGAATTTCCGACCAAATTTAAACTTAATCCTTATATGATTTCGACACGATAAGCAAATTCTGTAATGTTGAGTCTCGAAAATTTTTGAACTGTTTCATATATTCAATTACCCTTTGACTGTTTCCGAGAATTCACGAACAATGGTTATAAATAAATACGTATATATATATATATATATATATATAAATAAATAAAAGTGTATGTGATAATGGGAATTAATAAAATACAATTTAACCATTTGAATTATAAATGAAAAGAAATATACAAAATAACTAAGTTGTTATTAAAATGAAACATGTAACTTGTTAGTACTAGTAGTATTGTTAAGTATTATCATTATTATTAAAATCATTATTAACAATATTATCAATAATTATTACTATTAATAATCATTATTATTATCATTGTTAGTAACATTTATTAACATTGTAATAATTATTACTATTAAGATTAACAATATTAATATTAATAATATATTTAGCAATTATTAATAATATAATATATAAAAATATATGATTATGAGTACTAGATCTTATCTACTTTCAAAGTTCTTGAATTTGTCATGTATAGTGTGTCTCAATTTTTTTTTATATGCCGCTTGTTGAATATGCATTCTAAGTCAATAACACGTATAACTAATTGTTTATATATCACTTTCAATTGATATTTTCTGTCTTTCAAATTATATCCGTGATATCTTATTGACAAGTAGAAATTGAGCTGTAAAGTTGAGCTCCATTATTCACGGTTACTGTTTTCTTTTGATTCTATGTTGTGGAATATTATGTGATATATATATATATATATATATATATATATATATATATATATATATATATATATATATATATATATATATATATATATATATATCGATAGATACATACATATTACACTCAAAACCGTCGACCACCATTATGTACACAACCACAGGCGGTCATCCGCTACTCCCCACACACCCTCTTTGAAAACCACCACAACCGTCTCCTACTTCTCTCTTCTCGTTCGCTAGATATCTACCTCCCTCTCCTCTTTCTCAAACCCGTCACCACCTCCATATATCACCCTTGTGAGCAACTCTAAATCACCCAAATCAAACACTATCAAATCAAAACTGCAAGCACCATTTTGTTGCTGTTTTCGAACGGTTCAACCCCACATAAACTGAACACTCATCACGAATGCAGCATCATCTAATTCTTTTTCTGTTTTAAATCATCAAGAAACCCATAATACCACCCTTGTTAAAACGCCAACCACAACCGAACCATCATCTCCTATATATATATATAATTTTTATTTCTACCCTACTGCAAACCGTTATCAATTATTATGAAATTTTGGTCTTCTATTTTTGCAAACAACTTTAATCATGGAGTTGTTAGCTGTAAAGTATTTTTGTTACAACTTTCCAAGTGGGACTAGAGGCAAGTGGTTTTATTATTGTATGGAATAATACGTACCAAGCTTTATTAAAATTCTAAAAGATTAGGCAAGGAGGATTAGGTGCCGACATGTACCAAATAAACAAAAACCCCACATGTCGCCTTTTCTGTTTAAACTAATCCTGGGTGCTACGACGGTCACAAGTGGATATTATTGTATAACAGCAAAACAAACAACTTTAATTTATGCAGGCCGTATTTTTTGGACTTAAAAATAAAAGGGTTAGGCCATTAGATAAAAGCAGGCTTCTTGTTCTAATGGGCTTTTGTTGGACTTCAAAATCTATAAATTATTAGCGAAGTGATGATGTTACAACCATGATGTAACGATGATACATGATAACCTGATATTTTATGATGTGTGAAGTTGATAATGATGAAGATTTGATGAAAACCGTAGGATTGAGTAATGGATTGGTGATGTTAATGATCATACAAATGATGTACATGTGTGGCAATAGTGATGATGATAACGGGTAAGATTAAGAAGTGATGATGATAATATATTAGGTTATGAATATCATTAATCTAGTTGTTTAATTTTTTAGAAGAAGAAGAAAAGAATCGGACAGAGAGTTGGTTGTGAGTGTTGGGGTTAAGCGGGAGGTCGCGAGTTCGAGCCCCGTCATGGGCAATTCTTTTTAGAAAGGCTTTCTAAAGGGTATAAACTTTTATATTATCATTTTAATTATTGTTATATTATTGTTATTATCAATTATTGTTATTATTATTATTATAGTAACATAAATACTATGATTTATATTATTATCACTTTTGTTAATTAAGTAACATTAGTAAGTATTTTTAATGTTATTATTAGTATTGATCTAAGTATTATTATGATTAGGATTATTATTAGTAATCATTATTATTATTATGATAATTGTTATTACCCCTAATATATTAGAAGTATTATTATCATTGATATCATTAGCTATTGTTATTTGTAATATTAGAAAAGGAATTATTATTAGTGTTAATACAACTAGTACTACTACTATTATTATTATTATTATTATTATTATTATTATTATTATTATTATTATTATTATTATTATTATTATTATTATTACTACTAATATACGTGTATTTATAAAAGTTTATCATTTATTAACATTATCAAGTATTGTGGATATTATCATTATTATTAGTATGATTATAGTTATAATTAAGAATATTGTTGTTATTATTATTATTATTATTATTATTATTATTATTATTATTATTATTATTATTATTATTATTATTATTATTATTATTATTATTATTACAAATAATTAAGTTTATATAAAAATACATTACTAGAACGTTAAAATCACATATCACTATAATTTTATTATTAACAAGATAGTAACTAAGCTATATATATGAAATATATCAATTAATATATACATATATATTTTTTATATATAAACCCTAATATAAATTATTAGTATTAATATGTTATAATGAAAGATAAACACTAATTAAATCAAATAGACAAATCAAATATATCTATATCTATACCTATATAACAAATAATTTAACAAGTATATTATTTAAAATAATATATAGATTTATTCGAATACGAGTATATGTTTTAATATATATACAAATGATATAGGTTCGTGAATCCGAGGCCAACCCTGCATTGTTCAGTTGTTCAATATAGTCATATGTATTTTTACTACAAAATACATTAGGTGAGTTTCATTATTCCCTTTTTATATATATTTTTGGGCTGAGAATACATGCGCAATTTTTATAACTGATTTACGAAATAGACACAAGTAATTGAAATTACATTATATGGTTGAATGATCGAAATCGAATATGCCCCTTTTATAGTCTGGTAATCTAAGACTTAGGGAACAGACACCCTAATTGACGCGAATCCTAAAGATAGATCTATCGGGCCCAACAAGCCCCATCCAATGTACCGGATGCTTTAGTACTTCGAGATTTATATCATGTCCGAAGGAGGATCCCGGAATGATAGGGGATATTCTATATGCATCTTGTTAAGGTCGGTTACCAGGTGTTCACCGTATGAATGATATATTTGTTTCTATGCATGGGACGTATATTTATGAGAAAAATGAAAATCTTGTGGTCTATTAAAATGATGAAAATGATTATTTATGTTAAACTAATGAACTCGCCAACCTTTTGGTTGACACTTTAAAGCATGTTTATTCTCAGGTATGAAAGAAATCTCCGGCTGTGCATTTGCTCATTTTAAAGATATTGCTTAGAGTCATTCATGGTATATTTCAAAAGACGTTGCATTCGAGTCGTTGAGTTCATCAAGATTATTATTAAGTCAATTATAGTTAGATATATTATGAAATGGTATGCATGCCGTCAATTTTCGTTGTAATGAAAGATTCTCTTTCCAAAAACGAATGCAATGTTTGTAAAATGTATCATATAGAGGTCAAGTACCTCGCGATGTAATCAACTGTTGTGAATCGTTTATAATCAATATGGATTTCGTCCGGATGGATTAGGACGGGTCGCTACAGTGGCCTCGGTAGGAGAGATCAACCTGCGGGTTGGGTTCCTCATGTGGGGGCCTAGACAATCGTGGTGTATATATATGTGAATGACGCGTCCGTCGCATGTGGATTATATATATACAACATGGTGGTGGAGGAACTTCTGGTAAGTGATAATGCTAAAAACGAACATATATTTCAGAGCATTATCCCTAAAGAAAGACAAGCTTTTAGTTGCAATTGTTCTATTTACAAGTGATATTCGTTTAAATAATAAAAGGTGAAGACAAAAGACAGATTCGACAACTTGAAGACGCAAACGACTAAAAAGATCAAAAGTACAAAGTACAATCAAAGTGGTTCCAATTATTGATAAGAAACGTCTCAAAATTACAAGAGTACAAGACGCGAAACGCAAAGTGCAAGATATTAAATTATACGCAAGGACGTTCAAAAATTCGGAACCGGGACCAAAGTCAACTCTCAACGCTCGACGCAACGGACTAAAAATTACAAGTCAACTATGCACATAAATATAATATAATATTTAAATAATTCTTATAATTATTTATATATTATATTTATTTATTAAAACGTCGACAAGCAAAGAAACAAAAATCATGTGAGCTGTTACCTACCACCATGCGATCGCATAGCCTGGAGGCACAAAAGCCATGCGATCGCATGACCCTGAAATCCAGGCCTGGTCCTATAAAGTTCGCGAGTTTTGGACGAAAAAACACATCTTTTTCTTCTTTCTCTCATACGTAAGATATATATATATATATATATATATATATATATATATATATATATATATATATATATATATATATATATATATATATATATATATATATATATATATATATATATATATATTTTAATTTTAATTTTAATTTTAATTTTAAATTCTAATAATAAGGGTATGTTAGCGAATGTTGTAAGGGTGTAAGTCGAAATTCTGTCCGTGTAACGCTATGCTATTTTTAATCACTGTAAGTTATGGTTAATGTTATTTTTAAATTAATGTCTCGTAGCTAAGTTATTATTATGCTTATTTAATACAGAAGTAATCATGATGTTAGACTAAATATTAAAATTGGGCAATTGGGCTTTGTACCATAATTGGGGTTTGGACAAAAGAACGACACTTGTGGAAATTAGACTATGGGCTATTAATGGGTTTTTATATTAACTAAACGATACCTCGTTAATTTAATATATAGACTTATAATTTGGCGTATTTATATAACCACATAAGCTTGACTGGGTACGGTGGGCGGGATATCTATAAATACCAATAATTGTTCATTTTACCGGACACGGAACTGGATTAGTAGTTAATAGACTTGTTGAAATAGGGGTGGATTATATTCAAGGGTAATTGGTGTAATTGTTAACAAAGTAGTAAAACCTTGGTTTACACGCAGTTGATAACCTGGTGTATTCATTAAACAAAGTATTAAGACCTTGTTACAATTCGAATCCCCAATTAGTTGGAATATTTGACTTCGGGAATAAGAATAATTTGATGAATACTTTCGCACTTTATATTTATGACTGATGGACTATTATGGACAAATCCGTATGGACATATCGAATAATCCAGGACAAAGGATAATTAACCCATGGGAATAAACTAAAAATCAACACGTCAACCATCATGATTACGGAAGTTTAAATAAGCATAATTCCTTTATTTCAGATTTAATTTCCTTTATTTTATATTTAATTGCACTTTTAATTATCGCACTTTTATTTATTTTCATTGTATTTAATTGCACTTTTAATTATCGTACTCTTTAATTGTCGTACTTTTTATTTACCGCATTTTTATTTATCGTAATTTCATTATCGTTATTTACTTTACTCTTTAAATTAAGTCTTTTATTTATTTAATATTTTACATTAGATTTTAACTGCGACTAAAGTTTTAAAATCGACAAACCGGTCATTAAACGGTAAAAACCCCCTTTTATAATAATAATATTACTTATATATATATATTTCTATTTTTATAAGTTAAACTAATATAGCGTTAAGCTTTGTTTAAAAGATTCCCTGTGGAACGAACCGGACTTACTAAAACCTACACTACTGTACGATTAGGTACACTGCCTATAAGTGTTGTAGCAAGGTTTAGGTATATCCATTCTATAAATAAATAAATATCTTGTGTAAAATTGTATCATATTTAATAGTATTTCGTTATAAAAATAATACTATTTTCTAGTACACCTCTCACGACATCAAGTATTTTTGGCGCCGCTACCGGGGACATTCTTACTTAAACGCTGAAAGCGCAATGCTATATACTAAAAAAAAAATTTTTTAATTTCTAGTTTACTTTTATAAAACTACGCTTTTATAAAAATACGTTTTAAATATATTCAAAAATATAAAAAGAAAAAAAAAACAGAATTTATATATTTTTAAGAGTTTGTTAAATATTTAAGTTCTATAAAGTTTCTTTATCTTTATTTTTTTTTTAAATATAAGTTTTATTTATAAATATAAAACAGAAAATTAAAACAGAAAAAAAAATAATAAAAACACTCGAGGCCCGTATTGTAGCAGCCCAATATCAGGCCCGAAACTCTAGCTCATGCGATCGCATGAGCTCGAAGGCAAAACTTCATGCGATCGCATGTCCCTGTCAGACACGCCACATTTGACCTAGTTTCGCATTAATTACGGAGTATATTATAAATATTTATTATTATAACCCTAATTAGGTTTAGTTATTTAATTATTTAGTATTAGTTGTTATTAATTTGCATTTTAAGTTTAATTAGTTTTAATAAATTATAAAATTAATAGTTTTATTAAATAAATAATATAAAAATAATATTTTAATAACAATTATACTTTTTACAACTTAAAGTATATTTTTATATTTTGTACCTTTTTATTCGTTTTAGCGTAATATTTGTATTTTTCGCTCGTTTTTAGTTTCAAGTCATAGTTTTTGCCATAGTTATTTTTACTTCTAGATTTTTAGGCTTTGCCGTAAAATCCCTTAAGTGCTTTTTCTTTAGACTAAGATTTAAGTGCTTTAGAATTTTGCGACGCCGTTTTTATATTTTAGTACCTTTTTAAGTTATTACCATTTGGGATATAGAATTTCTTTTAAGCATTAATATTTTTAGACGCAACTTTTAATTTTTAGTTTTTAGTTCCTTTTTAAGTTTCGACGCGCTACTTTCTTATTTTTATTTTTCGACGCCTATTATTTTTCGACCTTTTATTTTTCGACATTTTTCGACGCGCTCTTTTTCTTTCTTATTTCTCGACGCTCTAGTTTTTAGGAATTAGATTTTTTCTATTTCTTCTCAAAAATTTCTTTAAATTTCAAAACAAAAAATTATTTTAAGTGGTTAAATTGATAGACACCAAAATTTTCTGGTTCGTAGTAATAGTTGGATTTATACGTGGACCGGGTTATTGGAGCCAAACAGTACTCAATTATATTGAGACCAAACAAATCATGCCCCTCTGCTGCATCTTTTGGCTATTCGAAACGTGGGCAAAATCAGAAAAGTCTATTAATTTGATAACTTATATAATTTTTCTTTATTTTTAAAAAACTAATAGGATATTCAGTGAATGCACCGAGCAAAACGTTCACCACCTTTTGTACGTTCACCACCTGTAACCAGATCAAGACATCTAGCAAATATTGTCGCCGTTGATTTTTCTTTAGAATCGTCATCTAGTCGACCAAGTACTCCAATTCAAATTTCCGATAATCCATTTTTTGAACCCGACCTCACAATTGAGAATCCGGAGAATATTCAGGGACGATTCATAGATCCTGAACCATTAATCTTTTCTCCGGAACCACCAATCATTCAAACAGAGATTGTTGAGGAACCAACCATTAAATCAGAATCCTCTAGTGATTCAGATTCAACAAATTCAATTTTGGAGAATCTGGAACCTCTAAGTATGGAATACCGAATGAGAGCTAAACGCACTGGCCAAGGTCACGCAATTACTCAACCTGACATTAATGCGCCAGATTATGAAATCAAGGGACAAATCCTACATATGGTAACTAATCAATGCCAATTTAGTGGTGCACCGAAGGAAGATCCAAATGAACATCTTCGTACCTTTAATAGGATCTGCACACTATTTAAAATAAGAGAAGTGGAGGATGAACAGATATATCTCATGTTATTTCCCTGGACTTTAAAGGGAGAAGCCAAAGATTGGTTGGAATTGTTACCTGAAGGGGCGATTGATACATGGGACATTTTAGTTGAAAAATTTCTTAAACAATTCTTTCCGGCATCTAAAGCCGTGAGACTTCAAGGAGAAATTGTTACGTTCACACAAAAGCCAAACAAAACTCTATATGAGGCGTGGACAAGATTTGGAAAGTTATTGAGAGGATGTCCGCAACATGGTTTAGACACTTGTCAAATAGTACAAATATTCTACCAAGGATGTGCCATCACTACAAGGAAAGACATCGATATAGCAGTTGGTGGTTCCATTATGAAGAAAACAGCAACTGATGCTTACAAAATTATTGATAACACTGCTTCCCACTCACATGAGTGGCACCAAGAAAAAGATATCGTTAGATCATCTAAAGCAGCTAGAGCCGATTCTAGCCATGACTTAGATTCCATTTCTGCAAAGATAGATGCTGTCGAGAGACGAATGGAAAAGATGACTAAAGATATCCACTTAATACGAATTAGTTGTGAGTAGTGTGGAGGACCACATTTGACAATATATTGTCCCCGTATTGAACTAACAATGGAACAAAGAGAGAATGTTTCAAACATAAACTAAAGGCCTGGAAATAATTATCAGAATAATTATCAACCGCCAAGACCTATCTACAATCAAAATCAGAATTATAACCGAAATGTTCCATACAACAACCAACAAGGTCCAAGTAATCAACAAGTATCCAATAATACTTACAACCAGCAAAGACCTAATTTTCAAAACAAACCACCACAAACCAATGATAAAAAGCCAAATTTAGAAGATATGATGTCGAAGCAAGTTGATTCTCAAACACAATTTTTCACATCTCAGAAATAAACCAATGAACAAAATGCTCAAGCATTTAGAAATTAACAAGCTTCTATTCAAAATCTAGAACAAGAAGTAAGCAACCTAGCAAGGTTAATAGGTGAAAGAAAACCGGGAAGTCTACCAAGTGATACAAATGCTAACCCCCGGAATGAAACAGCTAAAGCCATTACCACAAGAAGTGGTATTACACTTAAACCACCTGAAATACCTGTAATTTCTAATGAAGCTATTCCTACTCCACAAGAACCAAAATCTGAACAAAATAAGGAAAAAGAACCGCTAGTTGAAAAGGTTAATGAAGATAACACAGTTAAGGCTAAACCTTATGTTAAACCATACCAACCACCACTTCCTTACCCAAGTAAAATGAGAAAAGAGAGACTTGAAGCCGAGCAATCCAAATTCTTGGATATGTTTAAACAGATTAATGTAAATCTTCCTTTCATTGATGTGATTTCAGGAATGCCTAGATACGCTAAATTCTTGAAAGATCTAATCACAAATAGAAAGAAAATGGAAGAACTCTCGGCTGTTACTATGAATGCTAATTGTTCAGCAGTGCTGTTGAATAAGATACCAGAAAAATTATCAGATCCAGGAAGTTTCACAATTCCATGTTTTCTGGGTAGTCCTAGTTCAATAGAAGCATTGGCAGATTTAGGTGCTAGTATAAATTTAGTGCCGTATTCACTATACGCTAAACTAGACCTTGGAGAATTGAAACCAACACGAATAAGCATACAAGTAGCTAATCGATCAGTAAAATATCCTAGAGGGATAATGGAGAATACGCTAGTTAAAGTTGGAACTTTAGTATTTCCAGTAGATTTTGTTATTCTGGACATGGAAGAAGATTCTCGAGTACCTCTCATATTAGGAAGACCATTCTTAAACAGGGCCAACGCAATAATAGACGTGTTTGGTAAGAAACTGACCCTAAGTATAGAGGACGAGAGTGTTACATTTTCAGTTGATAGAGCCATGCAACAACCGCAATCTGCAGATGATACATGTTATTATATTCAAACTATAGAATCACATGCAGAATTGTTAGAAGAATTTCCAGAATTACAAGGAACAGGAGAATGTTCTTTAGGAGAAGGAACTGAACCAATTGATGAAACTGAAATGATAGCTACACTTATGGCTAATGGATATGAACCAACAACAGAAGAAATTCAAATGCTAAAAGAGGAAGACAGATATCGATATAAATCATCGATAGAAGAACCACCGACATTAGAGTTAAAGCCACTTCCAAACCATTTGGAATACGCTTATTTACATGGTGAGTCTGAATTACCTGTAATAATATCGTCTTCTCTTACTGAAAATGAAAAATCTCAACTCATTTCTGTGCTAAAGGCTCATAAACCAGCTATTGCATGGAAAATTCATGATATTAAAGGAATAAGTCCTTCGTATTGCACACATAAAATCCTTATGGAAGAAGGTCATAAAACGTATGTGTAACGCCAACGAAGACTAAATCCTAATATGCAAGATGTTATTAAGAAAGAAATTATTAAACTGCTAGATGCAGGTTTAATTTATCCAATCTCTGATAGTCCATGGGTAAGCCCAGTTCAATGCGTACCTAAGAAGGGTGGCATGACTGTCATCACAAATGAGAAAAATGAGCTTATTCCTACTAGGACTGTAACAGGATGGCGTGTTTGTATTGATTATAGAAAATTAAATGACGCCACCAGAAAAGATCACTTTCCCTTACCTTTCATTAAAAAAATGTTGGAAAGATTAGCCGGAAATAGTTACTATTGTTTTCTTGATGGTTTTTCTGGATATTTTAAAATTCCAATAGCACCCGAGGATCAAGAGAAAATCACATTCACGTGCCCTTATGGTACTTTTTCTTACAAACGCATTCCATTTGGACTTTGCAACGCCCCTGCAACCTTTCAAAGGTGCATGATGGCGATTTTTCACGACATGATAGAAGAATGCATGGAAGTTTTCATGGATGACTTTTCAGTCTTCGGTGATACATTTGAATCATGTCTAGTTAATCTTGAACGAATGCTTATTAGATGCGAACAATCAAATCTAGTTCTTAATTGGGAGAAATGCCATTTCATGGTTAAAGAAGGCATCGTTCTTGGTCATAAAATTTCAAAGGAAGGAGTTGAAGTGGATAGAGCTAAAGTAGATGTAATTGCTAAACTTCCACATCTCACAAATGTTAGAGGAATTAGGAGTTTTCTAGGGCATGCCGGTTTTTACCGACTTTTCATAAAAGATTTTTCTAAAATTGCCACTCCTATGAATAAACTCCTAGAAAAGGATGCTCCATTCATCTTTTCAGATGAATGCATCAAATCTTTTAATATTCTTAAAGAAAAACTCACTAACGCGCCGATTATGATAACTCCAAATTGGAATCTACCGTTTGAACTTATGTGCGATGCAAGTGATTTTGTAATGGGAGCCGTTTTAGGACAAAGGTTTGAAAAACGATTTCAACCTATTTATTATGCTAGTAAGACATTACAAGGAGCACAAACGAATTATACAACTACTGAAAAAGAACTCCTTGCTATTGTCTTAGCTTTTGAAAAAATTCTTTCATATCTCGTTCTAGCTAAAACGGTGGTCTATACCGACCATTCTGCTCTTAGATACCTATTTTCAAAACAAGATGCCAAGCCACGATTAATCCGTTGGATCTTACTCTTACGAGAGTTCGATATTGAAATTCGAGATAAAAAAGGAGCAGAAAATCTCGCCGCTGATCATCTCTCGTCTAGAAAATCCCGAATTAGAAGTTCTAAATGAATCGGCAATACAAGACAACTTTCCTGATGAATATCTATTGAAGATAGATTATAATGAAATTCCATGGTTTGCAGACTATGCAAACTACTTAGTATATAGATTCCTTGAAAAAGGGTTGTCGTACCAAAAACGAAAGAAATTCTTTAGTGATATAAAACACTATTTCTGAAATGATCCACATTTGTTTAAAAGTTGTCCTGATGGAATAATACGCCGATGTGTATTCGGAGATGAAGCTAGTCAAATCTTAAACCATTGTCACACAGGACCAACAGGAGGGCATTATGGGCCTCAACTTACAGCAAGAAAAGTTTACGATGCTGGATTCTATTGGCCTACAATTTTCAAAGACGCACACCTTCTTTGCAAATCCTGTGATGCTTGTCAAAGGGCCGGAAAAATAAGTCAACGTGATGAAATGCCACAAAATGTCATTCAAGTATGTGAAGTATTTGACATTTGGGATATTGACTTTATGGGTCCATTTCCAAAATCTCATAATAATCTTTACATTCTCGTTGCCATTGATTATGTATCTAAATGGGCGGAAGCACAAGCTCTCCCGACTAACGATGCACGAGTTGTAGTCAACTTTTTAAAATGTCTTTTTGATAGGTTTGGAACACCGAAAGCTTTAATAAGTGATCGGGGTACTCATTTTTGTAACAATCAACTTGAGAAAGTTCTCAAAAGATATGGAGTAACTCATAAAATCTCCACTGCTTATCATCCACAAACAAGTGGACAAGTTGAAAATACCAACCAAGCTTTAAAACGTATTCTAGAGAAAACTGTAGGATCAAATCCGAAGGAATGGTCCATTAAATTGGAGGATGCACTCTGGGCTTTTAGAACAGCCTACAAAACTCCAATTGGAACCACACCTTTTAAACTCGTTTACGAAAAAGCATGTCATCTTCCAGTAGAAATTGAACACAAAGCATTTTGGGCTTTAAAGACATGTAATCTTGATTTACATGAAGCCGGACGTCTACGATTAAGTCCACTAAACGAATTAGAAGAATTAAGACATGAAGCATACGAAAATTCGTTAATCTATAAGGAAAGAATGAAGAAATGGCATGATAAAAGAATCAGAAGTTCAAAAGAATTCAAAGAAGGAGACAGAGTTCTTCTTTTCAATTCACGATTCAAGCTATTTCCTGGAAAATTGAAATCAAGATGGTCTGGACCATTTATAGTCAAAAGAGTTTTTCCATACGGAACAGTAGCGTTAATAAATTCAAATAGGATTGAATTTAAAGTTAATGGTCACAGAGTTAAACATTACATACATGGTCCGATGGAAGTTGACAATGAAGTCAATCATAATTTCACCACCCAAGAAAACCTTCAAAATGAAAACATAAATATGTTATCAACAACATATGAAAAATCAAAATTGGAAAATAGGGAGGATTCAAATTGGAGTGATGAAGAAGAGTTCTTATACAAACCTCCCATTCCAAGAAACGAAGAAAAATGTGAACAAGAAGTTCAAATAGAAGTGAAAGAACCAAGAAAAGAACATCCGAAAAAGGTTTACAAACCAACTCAACCTACTAAAGCAGGAGACCCGGGTGAATTTATCATTTCTTGCTTGCTTAATGATGGTGCTGTATATAATGGACTCGCAGATTTAGGAGCAAGTGAAAATATTATGCCTCTTTCCTTATACAAAAGATTAGGTATGGGTAAATTAAAACCAACTAAAATAGGTGTTCAATCATTTGACCTAACCATTAAACACCCGATTGGAATAGCAAATAATTTACTTGTTAATGTGGGAAGTTTGACCTTTGTTGCAAACTTCATAGTGATTAATATGGAGGAAAACCTTGATATTCCTCTAATTTTAGGACGCCCATTTTTAGCAACCACCAAGGCATTCATTGAAGTAAGAGAAGGTAGAATGACACTTAGGGATGGTGATAAATCAATCACCTTTGTGAATCGAAAGTTTAGATCTCCACCAACTAAAACTGTTAGACCAATAAAAACGCATAAGTATGGGGAAGATGAAGAAACACTTAATGATGATCCGATCACAAAGAACCCCGTTGATGATAAGAAATTAGATGAACCCGTTTTTAACAGTTCAACGAAGAAACTTTATAAACGGATTCACGATGCTAAGATTAAGGGAAACTTTAAGTTATGTAACCGATTAATATCCAATTTATCCCCAAAAGAAAAGGCGATGTTAGTTGAATTTGTGAAAGTTACGGAGGAAATCAACAAATGGATTGAAGTAAAAGTCAGAGATATACAAGTTGTTGATGATCCAATTGAAAATAACGTTAATCACAATTTCAACTAAGTGTGAGAAGAATCGAATCTTTTTAGGGTAATATGTATTTCTGTTAGAGTTAGATTTTATGTTTTCATGTAGTTCTCGAAAATGGAACCCGAATGGTCTTTCCCTAGCAGACCCTAAAGAACTAGTCTTCTCCCCCCATTCTGAATTTTTATTTTTTTAGGTTTTACGAGATGAAGACTTCCTGTGAATTAAACCATGGTCTAATGCTACACGCTTTGATCACTAAACGTAATAATGACACCCTTCCAAGTGAAATAGTATCATTAATCAGAGGTAAATTAGACGAAGTAAGAAAAGAATCCAGGAACGAAAATAATAAGTTACAGTTTGGTAAAGGAAAATCAAAATCCGCAGCGAAAAGAAGAGCACGACACCTTGAAAGATGTCACAAATGCGGAAAATGGTCACACGAAGGAAAATGTTCGACGAATCAGACATATTCCAATACCGAATTTGTTACTTTATGCAGAGATGGACCGTTCATATGTTTAGAAGAAAAAACGTTGAATGCTCGAGGTTACGCCTATGTAGCTATGGAAAACCAATTAGTCCGACTATCTTATGAGTGGGCTAAAGCAGGTCACTAAGAATTCTATTTCACAGGTAAGTATGTACAGTTTTTATTTTTATTTTTATTGCTTTTAACCTTTTGATAATAAACGCTAAATCGTTCGCTATAAAGTATTAAATTGGTATTCAATAAAATTAGGTTTTGCGACCGAAATTATTGATATCATACAAAAATTTATTACATCACTGCGAAATTTACCGTTTATTCTTAAGGTATAAATATCTTTAATCAATTAACCCAAAATATTTCAAAAATTCGTCATGAGTTAAATTAGGTTGTTGAACCGAAAATACTTTACCGAAAAGAGGGGCGTATATTTTTGATAATATTTGATTGATTAAAGTGGGATAAAAAACCAAAAGATTTTTAATTTTATTTTTACTTTGTTTTTAAAATTAATATTAAAATAATATTATAAACTTTTTAAATCACTATATTTAAAATTGTAAATATCTGAAAAATTAATAATTTTAATATAAGTTTGTATATATAAAAACAAAAATATAATACAAGTTTGGTGTGAATTTTTAATAATAATATGAATTTTTAATTTTATGCATTTTAAATTTAAGTTTGGTGTTAATTTAAAAACAAAAATTTACTTTATTTCGTTAAGTTAAAAATTTGATTTTTAATTCGTCGTGAGTTGATGACTAGGTCGTTGAACCGAAATTGCTCTACCCAAGGGAGGGACGAGAACTTTTATTATCATTATTTTTAATCTTATTGAACTAAAGTATGCCAAAAACATTTAAAAAAAACCCAAAAATCTTTGCTTTTAAAACTAAGCTTTGAATTGACAAATTTTAAAATTTTGTCGAGGGACGGACTAGGACATCGATCCGAAATGCCCTCATCCTAAAAAGAAACAAATTTTTAAAATTTTATTAATTTTGTGTTTTATTAAGTATAAGATTTTTATATATAAAAAAAAAAGCTAAAGTCACTGTATCCGGACTCCATGCGATCGCATGGAGTTTGGCCTTTGCAGCCATGCGATCGCATGGACTTGGATTTTTGGCCAGAAACAAATAGACCAGCGAGTCTGTTCTTCACACAAAACACACACATATACACGAACATACACCCCAAAACCTCTCAATTTTCATCAAATTTTCACCAAATTCAACCAAATTTCTCGCTACAATCCGCTCTAAACATGAATTTGATAAGGAGTTTATCAAAAAGGGTAACAATTTCACCCCTAAATCTCTTTAAATTTGATTTTAAGTGTTCTTGAGCTATATTTTTCATAATTAGATTTTGTTAATTTCTAGTGTAATTAGAGTTAAATTATTAGTATTTTATGCATGTATAACCTAGATTGATGCTATTTAACATGATTTGAAGTCAAAAACTTCAAAAATTTTAGAAATCTAGGGTTTGTGTTCTTGAACAATTTGGGGCTTTTTGATATAAACAGGTTATGGCCGATTTTTGTCATGAATTATTGCTAAATTGAGTAGTGTAACATGTTTAGGTAGTTAAATGATCCAAACTTTGATCCTAAACATGATTTTTGGAGATTAAAGTAGACTTTTTAAGTCTAAAATTCATGAACTTGATTAATTTGATATAATTGCCATTTGAGACTTGTTTAATTGCTAGTAATGACTATTTTGACATGTTATTTGAGTTAAATGCTTATGAACTTTGTATACATTTTCATATGTGTTTATTTGAAAAAGTGTAGAATTGTAAAAAATTGTGAAAATGTGTATAAGTTTAATTTTGATTGAACATGTTATTGTGATTGTTTTAAGTTGTTAATTTGCTAACACTAATGCATATTTGGATGCACAAATTTTGTGTTTAATGTGTTTTGCAGAGAGCTGATACTGGAGGTTCATCATCATCATCATCTAGATGACCTGCTCAAGAGCCAGAACCCGAACCAGAACAACAACAGGAACAACAACATCAGCCTGATCAACATGTACCTTATTATGATCCGCTACAGTTTGTTAATGAATTCATAGTATTTCCGATGCATCCACCTGTAGAATACCCAACGATTCCTGAACACACGTTGCATCCTAATCTGAGATTCGATAGACGATGGAGAGATTACCCGACATATCAAAGTAATAAATTTAAATTAATAACGAAAGATGTAGAGGTGCCTAGGGTAATTGATTGGGATCCTTTGGAAAGGGTCCAACTAGCTGACCGTGTTAGGGAGCATCTGATTCAAAGGTATGGCAGTTCTTCTTTTACCGATTGGGAACCTCTATTCACCATTCGTAGACCTGTATATAAGGAATGGTGTGTTGAGCTGATGAGTACTATAGCATTAAATGTAAATGTAGATAGATTAGATGATAGAAGTTTTCTTAGGTTTATACAAGGCGGTAGGATGTACAGGATGTCCATGCTGGACATGGCCAGGGCATTACAGATATATACGCCCACTGAATTACTACTACCGATTGTATGAATTTGATTTATCGTGGTGAAAGGGTAGATAGGAATTTTGACGCGAATGCCGTCTGGAGGCGTATGTCAGATTATAATGTTTTTGGGCGGGGAGGAACACATACCTACTTACATATTAACAAAGCCGAGCTTCGCATAATTCATAGATTTTTGGCTAACTCGATTACACAGAGTGGTCACAACAAGGAAAAATTGACCTTACATGATTTATTTACCTAAAGTGTATTCGAGACCCAAGAGGCTTTGTTAATATCCCTTACTGTGTTGGTTTTTATTTACCTAAGATGATTGAAGGAATACAGGAAGGGGGGATTATAGGAGAAACAAACCAAAATGTTAGAATTCATTTAAAATGGAATAGAGGACAATAAAAAGGAAAATAAAAGCCAAGTGTGGGAAAAATTTACCAAGTAATTTAAAACATATATCACATATTTTTGTACAAATAACTGAAGATACTTTTGCTTTGGACAAATCTAATCAGTTTTACCCAATTTAATGTAATACATTTGAAAGAAAGATGGATCTACACGATGAATCAATTCCATCATTAAAAGGAAGTAAAGTCTTCCAAAAAAGAAACGCGCTTCTTGATTTAGGTCATGAAGTTGTCGTCCAGACCAGCTGTAGTTTGACGAAAAATCTAGAAAAGTCATCACTAAAATCAGCAGGAAATCCATGGACCTCAGCATCAAACAGGGTCGCCAAGTGGTCAGACTTATCCTAACCATGAGAGGATCTGTCTTGTAAAATGGGGAGGACGCCGTGCAAATTAGCTGGATAAGACTAATGAATCAGATCCCCAGAAAGGATAATCTCCTTAAAAGATCAAAAATCAGCTTTTAAGACTGATATTACTCAATCCTAGAGATTGACTCTTAAAGATTGAGAATTACAAACTCATGGAATTCGATGATATCTAAACTCGAGCTTGAACGAGAAAATATTTTGATCAAAATTACAAACCGATTTGTTTTCTGAAAACCCATTTTCAATGCGTTCATTACCATTGAACGTAAAATCCTAGGAATTCACCTAGAATTCATTAGGTCACCTGAACCAAATCGGGTGTCAACCGTAAGAACGGTGGTTGCATAGCATGGTCAAAGACAGGACCTTGTGCCAGATCGAAGAAAAATTATAAGGGTGAGCTTTACTATTGCTCCTACAAAGGATAGTAATTGTATTCGACACGTTATAGACCATAATTAAAAGCATGTCAGGGGACATTGCCTTAACAGTTGCTTGTTCAACGCTTTCCTTTACAACCGGACGGTAGTTTACCGAAAGGTAATATACGGAGCAAGTATACTGGACGTGTTGCTTTCCTAATACAAGGTTAGCAAGTGGGTGACACAAAACCGTAAGTTTTGAGCTAAAATTTCAAATCTGAAACCCACCAAACCCACAAAAACAATTTGCAAACACCGGTGAAGGGTTATTCCGGAAAACTTATCTAGGGTAAAAGCTAGATTTAATTTTCAAAAGATCAAATGTTTTCATAAAGATCCAATTTCCTTAAGGATCTAAATTTTTATAGTCATGTGGGACTGTAAACCACATCGTTACTACCATTTTTCATACCGCCGTATAGAAATCACTGATGTACAAAGTGTGAAGAATAAAGAAGCGATTCTAGTATTTTTATTTCAAGACTATATTGCTTGAGGACAAGCAACGCTCAAGTGTGGGAATATTTGATAATGCTAAAAACCAACATATATTTCATAGCATTATCCCTAAAGAAAGACAAGCTTTTAGTTGTAATTGTTCTATTTACAAGTGATATTCGTTTAAATAATAAAAGGTGAAGACAAAAGACAGATTCGACAAATTGAACACGCAAATGACCAAAAAGCTCAAAAGTACAAAGTACAATCAAAGTGGTTCCAATTATTGATAAGAAACGTCTCAAAATTACAAGAGTACAAGACGCGAAACGCAAAGTGCAAGATATTAAATTATACGCAAGGACGTTCGAAAATCCGGAACCGGGACCAAAGTCAACTCTCAACGCTCGACGCAATGGACTAAAAATTACAAGTCAACTATGCACATAAATATAATATAATATTTAAATAATTCTTATAATTATTTATATATTATATTTATTTATTAAAACGTCGACAAGCAAAGAAACAAAAATCATGTGAGCTGTTACCTACCACCATGCGATCGCATGGCCTGGAGGCATAAAAGCCATGTGATTGCATGGCCCTGAAATCCAGGCCTGCTCCTATAAAGTTTGCGAGTTATGGACAAAAAAACACATCTTTTTCTTCTTTCTCTCATACGTAAGATATATATATATATATATATATATATATATATATATATATATATATATATATATATATATATATATATATATATATATATATATATATATATATATATATATATATATATATATATATATATATATATATATATATTTATATTTTAATTTTAATTTTAATTTTAAATTCTAATAATAAGGGTATGTTAGCGAATGTTGTAAGGATGTAAGTCGAAATTCTGTTCGTGTAACGCTACGCTATTTTTAATCACTGTAAGTTATGGTTAATGTTATTTTTAAATTAATGTCTCGTAGCTAAGTTATTATTATGCTTATTTAATGCCGAAGTAATCATGATGTTAGACTAAATATTAAAATTGGGTAATTGGGCTTTGTACCATAATTGGGGTTTGGACAAAAGAACGACACTTGTGGAAATTAGACTATGGGCTATTAATGGGTTTTTATATTAACTAAATAATACCTCATTAATTTAATATATAGACTTATAATTTGACGTATTTATATATAACCACATACGCTTGACTGGGTACGGTGGGCGGGATATCTATAAATACCAATAATTGTTCATTTTACCGGACACGGAACTGGATTAATAGTTAATAGACTTGTTGAAACAGGGGTGGATTATATTTAAGGGTAATTGGTGTAATTGTTAACAAAGTAGTAAAACCTTGGTTTACACACAGTCGATAACCTGGTGTATTCATTAAACAAAGTATTAAGACCTTGTTACAATTCGAATCCCCAATTAGTTGGAATATATGACTTCGGCGGGACATAAGTTGAGTGACAACGTACGAGTCATTGGAACTAAAATTACAATTTAACTATGCACGTAAATATAATATAATATATAATTAATTATATAAATTAAATATATTATATATTAAATATAATTAAAAACCGGAACCGGGACATAAGTCGAGTGATGACGTACGACTTATCGGAACAAAAATTACAAGTCAACTATGCATGTGAATTTAATATAATATATAATTAATTATTTAAATTTAATATATTATATATATTATATTAAATTATGTCGACAAACAAAATTACAAAAAATATGTGAGCTGGATCTGACGGCCATGCGATCGCACTTTATATTTATGACTGATGGACTATTATGGACAAATCCGTATGGACATATCGAATAATCCAGGACAAAGGATAATTAACCCATGGGAATAAACTAAAAATCAACACGTCAACCATCATAATTACGGAAGTTTAAATAAGCATAATTCCTTTATTTCAGATTTAATTTCCTTTATTTTATATTTAATTGCACTTTTAATTATCGCACTTTTATTTATTGTCATTGTATTTAATTTCACTTTTAATTATCGTACTCTTTAATTGTCGTACTTTTTATTTATCGCATTTTTATTTATCGCAATTTTATTATCATTATTTACTTTACTCTTTAAATTAAGTCTTTTATTTATTTAATATTTTACATTAAGTTTTAACTGCGACTAAAGTTTTAAAATCGACAAACCGGTCATTAAACGTAAAAACCCCCTTTTATAATAATAATATTACTTATATATATATTTGTATTTTTATAAGTTAATATAATATAGCGTTAAGCTTTGTTTAAAAGATTCCCTGTGGAACGAACCGGACTTACTAAAAACGACACTACTGTACGATTAGGTACACTGCCTATAAGTGTTGTAGCAAGGTTTAGGTATATCCATTCTATAAATAAATAAATATCTTGTGTAAAATTGTATCATATTTAATAGTATTTCGTTATAAAAATAATACTATTTTCTAGTACACCTCGCACGACATCAGTAAGCCCCAGTCCGATCAGCTGGTGGTTAATGGTTTGGCCGAGCCGCCAGAGTCTCTGTAGATGGCACTTGGGTGATGTTTGTGTGTTAGATTTTGTGACATGATTAGTATGACGGTTCCTATATACTATTTCTTGTAGTTAGTCATACTCACTTAGCTTCGTGCTAATTCCCCTTCATCTCCTCCCTGCAGGTTGTTAGCTTTTGTAAATGATGCGTTTTGGGGAGAAGACGGGCATGGTGATGTTATGTTTGACTATAAAGAAACTCTTATGTGTCTTTTCCTTTAAAACTGATTTTGGATATGTAATTAAATATGTTTATGTTATTGTAATGGTTAATTAATATTAATGCTTCCACCGTGTTTAAAAAAAAATTAGCGGTGTGCAGTACAGGGTGAAGAACCTCGGGGATAGATGTCAAAGTTGTAAGGACGGTTACCAAAAGTTAAGGGCAGATAATACATGTAAGTGAAGTAAGTTTAAGTGTACTCAGATATTGTACCTTTAGATTAGGCGACCTATTCAGTGTCAAGTGGGTGTACCATTTTCTTCTTAGATGTAATCATGGTGGATAATATTTTAGTTACTGATGATGCAACCTCGACAACAGTTTGACAACGGTACTATTATCTGATACAGAAGCATTCGTCGCCAATAGTAAAAGTAATAAAATAATGATAATAATAAAGAAAAGGATTCTGTTGGACGGAGTTGGTGTACTCGACCTATTGGGTATTCCAGGTTAAATCAATCAGTGAATTAGGAAGTATATTGGATTTAATCAAGTAGAAGGATTAAGATGAAACGATATGGGTTCTTTGTAAAAGATGAGGAGTGATAGGTACATGTTTTTCTACTTCGGGATATGATTCCTTCTTGCGATGTTAAATGTGGGATGTGGTATGATAAATCAGGAGGCGAAGTTGGATTCTTGCAGAAATAATATATATATATATATATATATATATATATATATATATATATATATATATATATATATATATATATATATATATATATATATATATATATATATATATATATATATATATATATATATATATATATAGTGACCCGAACTTTTCCATGTTTATATGTATTAAATGAAATTGGTATATTTACATGATTAAATGTTTTCAACATGTTAAGCAATCAAACTTGTTAAGACTTGATTATTTGAAATGTGCTTCATATAGACAATTGACCACCCAAGTTGACCGGCGATTCACGAAAGTTAAAAATTTGTAAAAACTACATGATGATATATATATATATATATATATATATATATATATATATATATATATATATATATATATATATATATATATATATATATGGATATATATATGGTTAACATGAGATTATGATAAGTAAGTATCTCACTAAGTATATTAACAATGAGTGATATACATAAAAATGAGTTTATTGAATTAAGAAACTCAAAACGATATATATAACGATTATCGTTATAACGTCTTACTAAATACATATGAATCATATTAAGATATTGATACACTATGTTTAACATGATAAAATGATAATTAAGTATATCACTAAGTGTGTTAACAATGAACTACATATGTAAAACAAGACTACTAACTTAAGAATTTCGAAACGAGGCATATATGTAACGATTATCGTTGTAACAACATTTAAATGTATATATATCATACTAAGATATATTAATATATCATAATATCATGATAATGTAATAATTTAACATCTCTTTAGATATAATAAACAATGGGTTAACAACATTTAACAAGATCGTTAACCTAAAGTTTTCAAAACAACATTTACATGTAACGACTAACGATGACTTAACGACTCAGTTAAAATGTATATACATGTAGTGTTTTAATATGTATTCATATACTTTTGAAAGACTTCAAGACACTTATCAAAATACTTCTACTTAACAAAAATGCTTACAATTACATCCTCGTTCAGTTTCATCAACAATTTTACTCGTATGCACCCGTATTCGTACTCGTACAATACACAACTTTTAGATGTATGTACTATTGGTATATACACTCCAATGATCAGCTCTTAGCAGCCCATGTGAGTCACCTAACACATGTGGAACCATCATTTGGCAACTAGCATGAAATACTCATAAAATTACAAAAATATTAGTAATCATTCATGACTTATTTACATGTAAACAAAATTACACATCCTTTATATCTAATCCATATACCAACGACCAAAAATACCTACAAACACTTTCATTCTTCAATTTTCTTTATCTAATTGATCTCTCTAAAGTTCCATTTTCAAGTTCTAATTGTTCTTCATAAATTCTACAAGTTCTAGTTTCATAAAATCAAGAATACTTCCAAGTTTACTAGCTCACTTCCAATCTTGTAAATTGATCATCCAACCTCAAGAAATCCTTGTTGTTTACAGTAAGATATCATTCTAAATCAAGGTAATACTCATATACAAACTTTGATTCAATTCCTATAACTATAACTATCTTAATTCGAGTGATAATCTTACTTGAACTTGTTTTCGTATCATGATTCTACTTCAAGAACTTTCAAGCCATCCAAGATCCTTTGAAGCTAGATCATTTCTTGTCACTTCTAGTAGGTTTACCTACTAAACTTGAGGTAGTAATGATGTTCATAACATCATTCAATTCATACATATAAAACTGTGTTATTCGAAGATTTGAACATGTAATCACTAGAACATAGTTTAGTTAATTCTAAACTTGTTCGCAAACAAAAGTTAATCCTTATAACTTGAATTTTAAAATCAACTAAACACATGTTCTATATCTATATGATATGCTAACTTAATGATTTAAAACCGGAAAACACGATAAACACCGTAAAACCGGATATACGCCGTCGTAGTAACACCGCTGGCTGTTTTGGGTTAGTTAATTAAAAACCATGATAAACTTTGATTTAAAAGTTGTTCTTCTGGGAAAATGATTTTTCTTATGAACATGAAACTATATCCAAAAATCATGGTTAAACTCAAAGTAGAGGTATGTTTTCCAAAATGGTCATCTAGACGTCGTTCTTTCAACTGAAATGACTACCTTTACAAAAATGACTTGTAACCTGTATTTCCGACTATAAACTTATACTTTTTCTTTTTAGATTCATAAACTTAACTTCAATATGAAACCATAGCAATTTGATTCACTCAAATCGGATTTAAAACGAAGAAGTTATGGGTAAAACAAGATTGGATATTTTTTGATTGTTGTAGCTACGGGAAATATTGTAACAATTCTATACCAATCATATCCTAGCTAACTTATATTGTATTATACATGTATTCTAATTTAATCTTGGGATACCATAGAAACGTATGCAAATGATTTGACATATCATATCGACCCATGTATATATATTATTTGGAACAAGCATAGACACTCTATATGCAGTAATGTTGGAGTTAGATATACAGGGTTGAGGTTGATTCCAAAAATATATATACTTTGAGTTGTGATCTAGCCTGAGACGTGTATACACCGGGTCGTGGATTGATTCAAGATAATATATACTGATTTATTTCTGTACATCTAACTATGGATAACTAGTTGTAGGTTAATAACGAGGACAACTGACTTAATAAACTTAAAACATTAAAACGTATTAAAAATGTTGTATATATATTTTGAACATACTTTGATATATATATATATGTACATATTTGTTATAGGTTCGTGAATCGACCAGTGGCCAAGTCTTACTTCCCGACAAAGTAAAAATCTGTGAAAGTGAGTTATAGTCCCACTTTTAAAATCAATTTTTTTTTGGGATGAGAATACATGCGATTTTATAAATGTTTTACAAAATAGACACAAGTAATCGAAAATACTTTCTATGTTGGATTATCGAACCGAATATGCCCCTTTTTAGCTTGGTAGCCTAAGAATTAGGGAAATGGCCCCTAATTGACGCGAATCCTAAAGATAGATCTATTTGGCCCAACAAGCCTCATCCGAGTTACGGATGCTTTAGTACTTCGATTTATCATATCCGATGAGAGTCCCGGAATGATGGGGATATTCTATATGCATCTTTTTAAGGTCGGTTACTAGGTGTTCAACATATGAATCATTTTTTATCTCTATGCAGTTTGCGAAATGCCTGATATGAGATGTGTTATAAAAATGAAATCATGTGGTCTATTAATATGATTTGATAATATGTAGGTTAAACCTATAACTCACCAACAATTTTGTTGATGTTTTAAGCATGTTTATTCTAAGGTGATTATTAAGAGCTTCCGCTGTTGCATACTAAATTAAGGAGAAGATTTGGAGTCCATGCTTGTATAATATTGTTTAAAAACTGCATTTGAAGACTTATGTTGATGTGTAATATTATTGTAAACCATTATGTAATGGTCTTGTGAAAAACGCTATATTTTAGATTATCATTATTCGATAATCATCGTAATATTTTAAAGGTTATGGTTTGTTCTAAAATCGAATGCAGTCTTTGAAAAACGTCTCATATAGAGGTCAAAACCTCGCAACGAAATCAATTAATATGGAACGTTTATAATCAATATGAACTGGACATTTAAGTTGGTATCTGAGCGTTGGTCTTAGAGAACCAGAAATTTACATTAGTGTGTCTTATCGAGTTTGTTAGGATACATTAGTGAGTCTGGACTTCGACCGTGTTTTCTTTAAAAACTATTGCTTAACACTTTTGTTGGAAACTATATATTATTAACATGTAAATATTATGTGATATATTAACCTCATAATGTATTTGATATTGTGTGATAGATGTCTACCACTAGTACAAATCCCATCGATTCACCTAATAATAATGAAGAGTCGAATATATTTTGGGAAGATTCACAAATTCCCGAAGAGGAACCGGAAGAAGAGGAACCGGAAGAGGAGGAACCGGAAGAGGAGGAACCGAAAGAAGAGGAGGTTCCGGAGGAAGAAATATTGATACCTATAGTAAATCGATTAAATAAAAGAAAATCCTCAACCAACGGACCAAAGTTAATAATGGTCAATGGTGTTTCCGTCGAGGAAGCAAAATATTGGGAAGATTACCAATTTTTCGATGAATCGGATCCCGATGAGGATTCCGATGATGTTATAGAAATTACCTTGACCCAATTTAATAAAGCGAAAGAAAATAATAAGGAAAAAGGTATAAAAATAGAGAAATTCGATTCCAACCCCGATGAACTTTATATGTATCGGCAACATCCGTATTTCCTAAAATATAACAATGACCCGGGAACCTCTAAACCACCAGGTTTTTCTAAACCATTGTGGAAAATGACGGCTCGTATTAGAAAAACACCATATATTCCTAGAAAATTAGGAAAACGAACCAAGTCCGAAGAAGAAGAAACCAGTGATTTAGGTTAGAGGGTTGTAATCATGCTGTGTATTATATGTATTGTAGTGTGCTTGTACTTTTATGTTCTATGTAAAAATTACTTGTATTGTTTGTTAATTATCTTTTATGAATCTAACCCTCGTCTATTTTTACAGTATAAAAACACAAAATGGACGTTAAGGGTAGACAACTGAATATTTTAGAAGACCTACCAGAGGATATGATTAATGAAATCTTGTCTAGAGTCGGTCAGAATTCATCAGCACAATTAGTTATGGCAAAATTAACTTGTCAAACATTTGAAAGACTTTCCAGAAATGCCTTAGTTTATAAAAGGATTTCCTTTGATAGGTGGGGTATATCACATTGGGGAGACCGTAAGTTACGCCGTGTTTTTTTTAAAGCGTTAAATGCGGGGAACCCAAATGCAATTTTACGCTCCGGGTTAAGAACCTATTTTGACTCAACATATCCCAACACAGGCTTTCGTGAATTAGAAAGAGCTTCTAACATGCAACATAAAGAAGCATGTTATGCTTACGGGTTAGTGATGTTCGCTTCTTACCAAAGTGAGAAAAAGAACATCGGATTGCAACTTTTAAATAAAACCTTCCCACAAGTGACGAATTCAGTAGTTGGGGTGAGAAACAAGGTTTTTAGATTATTACGGGGCTGTTGGACATTACGAAACCCTCGTCCTTTTGACGACATTACAACATGCTGTCTTGTCAACGATCACAACGGTTATGTTCCACACGACCAAGAATGGGAAGTAGTCTTAGTAAAACCAGAATGCATGACTTGTTTCTGGACGTATGAATTACGTGTCTTTATTGCCTTTGTTGAACGACTTGCGTATTAACTAGAATTGTCTTCGCAACTGTTTTGTATCAGAGTTTTTATGTGCTATATTTCATGCTATATGTAAAATAGCGGTATTGTAAGTTTGCAAAATATTGTATAAAAGTTTGAATGTGAAATATTATTATAATCAGTTTTTCATATAGAATTGTAGTAGTTGAATTGTATGTTAGCTACTAAGTATGAACTTAACGGGTAGGTATTACCCGAATTAAAACTTATAAAACGCTAATATGAAGAAAAAACTTTTATAAATGAGTTCATATTATGCTATGGAATACTATTAACTACTCTTAATATTCTATATGATTAACTTAATTCTTTTGGCTATTTTTGAAAGAAATGGCACCGACTTCTCGTCAGAACTTGAACATGAGTGAGGAGGACTTCCGTGCTTTCCTTGCAGCAAATATAGCCGCAGTACAGGCTGTAATGCAAAACAACAATAACTCAGGGTCTAGCAGTGGAGTTAACTCCACAGGAAACCGTCTTGGATGCTCCTACAAGGCTTTCACTTCCTGTAAACCTCTGGAATTCGATGGAACTGAAGGACCAGTCAGACTGAAACGATGGACCGAAAAGGTCGAATCTGTGTTTGCTATAAGCAAATGTGCTGAGGAAGATAAGGTAAAGTACGCCACGCATACCATCACAGGTACTGCGTTAACATGGTGGAATACCTATCTCGAACAAGTGGGACAAGATGCTGCTTACACACTACCATGGTCAGCATTCAAACACTTGATGAACGAGCAGTACCATCCCAGAAATGAAGTCAATAAGCTCAAGACAGAGCTTAGAGAATTACAAACGAAGGGATTCGATATCACTACATACGAACGACGATTCACCAAGTTGTGTTTATTGTGCCCAAGAGTGTTTGAAGATGAAGAAGAGCAGATCGATGCATTTGTAAAGGGGTTACCAGAGAGAATTCAGGAGGATGTGAGTTCAAGCGCGCCCACTTCAATGCAAAAGGCAAGCCGAATGGCTCACAAACTTATAAACCAGATCGAGGGAAGGATTAAAGAGCAGGCGGCCGAGGAGGCCAAAATGAAACAAGTCAAGAGAAAGTGGGAAGAACCCAGTGACAAGAGCCACAATTTCAACAATCAACACTACAATCACAACCACAATCGAACCATTTTTAGCAACAACAAACGCAACAAAAACCATTCCAACAACAACAACTACAACAATCATCCCAACAATAATACCAACCGCAACAACAAAAATCCTAACGACAATCTCAATAACAACACTAGTAATCAAAATCAGAAAATTTCGTGTCCGAGGTGTGAAGGGTACTATCCAACTACTTTTTGTCGAGAAACATATACTAAATGTAATAGAAAGAGTCATGATACAACGAAGTGTGAAATTTATGGACCATTGGGTAAAGGAACAAGTAATGCCCACATTATTTGTTTTGGATGCGGGAAGAAGGGCCACTACAAAACTGCGTGTCCAAACCAGGGAAATAATAATGGGCAAAGCCGTGGGAGAGTTTTTAACATTAATGCGGAAGAAGCGCAGGAAGACCCAGAGCTTGTTACGGGTACGTTTCTTATCGATGAAAAACCTGCTTATATTTTATTTGATTCGGGTGCGGATAGAAGTTATATGAGTAGAGATTTTTGTGATAAATTAAGTGGTCCATTGATGCCTATAAATAATAAATTTTTACTCGAATTAGTAAACAGTAAATTAATCTCGGCAGATAAAATATGTCGGAATCGAGAAATTAAACTGGTTAGCGAAATGTTTAAGATCGATTTGATACCAGTAGAGTTAGAGAGTTTTAATGTGATAATCAGCATGGACTGGTTGAAAAAGGAGAGAGCGGAAATCGTATATTACAAAAATGCAATTCGCATTGTACGAGAAAAAGGAAAACCTATAATGGTGTACGGAGAAAAGAGCAACGCGAAGCTAAATCTTATTAGTAATTTGAAGGCGCAAAAACTAATAAGAAAAGGTTGCTATGCCATTCTAGCACACATCGAAGAAGTCAAACCCGAAGAAAAGAACATCAATGATGTTCCCGTCGCAAAAGAATTTCCCGATGTATTTCCGAAAGAATTACCGGGACTACCTCCACATCGATCTGTTGAATTTTAAATAGATCTCGTACCAGGAGCTGTACCAATAGCTCGTGCTCCATACAGACTCGCACCCAGTGAAATGAAAGAACTCCAAAGCCAACTAAAAGAACTTTTAGAGCGTGGTTTTATACGACCAAGTACATCACCATGGGGAGCTCCTGTTTTGTTTGTCAAAAAGAAGGATGGTACATTCAGGTTGTGTATCGACTACCGAGAGTTGAACAAACTTACCATCAAGAATCGTTATCCACTACCAAGAATCGATGACTTATTTGATCAACTACAAGGCTCGTCAGTTTATTCGAAGATTGATTTACGTTCTGGGTATCATCAAATGCGGGTGAAGGAGGATGATATTCCAAAGAATGCTTTCAGGATGCGTTACGGTCATTACGAGTTTATGGTTATGCCGTTTGGGTTGACTAATGCACCAGCTGTGTTCATGGACCTCATGAACTGAGTGTGTGGACCATACATTGACAAGTTTGTCATTGTTTTTATCGATGACATACTTATTTACTCAAAGAATGATCAAGAGCACGAAGAACATTTGAGAAAAGTGCTAGAGTTGTTGAGGAAAGAAAAACTGTACGCTAAGTTTTCAAAGTGTGCATTTTGGTTGGAAGAAGTTCAATTCCTCAGTCACATAGTGAACAAAGAAGGTATTCAAGTGGATCCGGCAAAGATTGAATCCGTTGAAAAGTGGGAAACCCCGAAAACTCCGAAGCATATACGCCAATTTTTAGGACTGGCTGGTTACTACAGAAGGTTCATCCAAGATTTTTCCAAAATAGCAAAACCCTTGACTGCATTAACGCATAAAGGGAAGAAATTTGAATGGAAGGATGAGCAGGAGAAAACGTTTCAATGGTTGAAGAAAAAGTTAACTACGACACCTATATTGTCATTACTTGAAGGGAATGATGATTTTGTGATATATTGTGATGCCTCAAAGCAAGGCCTCGGTTGTGTATTAATGAAACGAACGAAGGTAATTGCTTATGCGTCCAGACAATTGAAGATTCATGAGCAAAATTATACGACTCACGATTTGGAATTGGGCGCTGTTGTTTTTGCATTAAAGACTTGGAGGCACTACTTATATGGGGTCAAAAGTATCATATATACCGACCACAAAAGTCTCCAACATATATTTAATCAGAAACAACTGAACATGAGCCAGCGTAGGTGAATTGAGTTATTGAATGATTACGATTTCGAGATTCGTTACCACCCGGGGAAGGTAAATGTGGTAGCCGACGCTTTGAGTAGAAAGGACAGAGAACCAATGCGGGTAAAAGCTATGAATATAATTATTCGTACTAACCTTACTACTCAAATAAAGGAGGCGCAACAGGGAGTTGTAAAAGAAGAAAAGTTGAAGAATGAAATACCCAAAGGATCGGAGAAACATCTTAATATTCGGGAAGACGGAACCCGGTATAGGGCTGAAAGAATTTGGGTACCAAAGTTTGGAGATGTGAGAGAAAAGGTACTTAAGGAAGCACATAAAACCAGATATTCAATACATCCCGGAGCGGGGAAGATGTACAAAGATCTCAAGAAACACTTTTGGTGGTCGGGTATGAAAGCCGATATTACTAGATACGTAGGAGAATGTTTGACGTGTTCTAAGGTCAAAGCTGAACATCAAAAACCATCAGGTCTACTTCAACAACCCGAAATCCCAGAATGGAAATGTGAAAACATTACTATGGATTTCATTACTAAATTGCCAAGGACTGCAAGTGGTTATGATACTATTTGGGTAATAGTCGATCGTCTCACCAAGTCAGCACACTTTCTGCCAATGAGAGAAGATGATAAAATGGAGAAGTTGGCGAGATTATACTTGAAGGAAGTTGTCTCTAGACATAGAATACCAATCTCTATTATCTCTGATAGAGATGGCAGATTTGTTTCAAGGTTTTGGCAGACATTACAACAAGCATTGGGAACTCGTCTAGACATGAGTACTGCCTATCATCCACAAACCAATGGGTAGAACGAAAGGATGATACAGACTCTTGAAGACATGCTACGAGCATGTGTTATTGATTTTGGAAACGGTTGGGATCGATATCTACCATTAGCAGAATTTTCCTACAACAACAGTTACCACTCGAGTATTGAAATGGCACCGTTTGAAGCACTTTATGGTAGAAAGTGCAGATCTCCAATTTGTTGGAATGAATTGGGGGATAGACAGATTACGGTTCCGGAGATAATCCAAGAAACTACAGAGAAAATCATCCAAATTCAACAACGGTTGAAAACTGCTCAGAGTCGACAAAAGAGCTACGCGGACCTTAAAAGGAAAGATATAGAATTTGAAATTGGGGAGATGGTCATGCTTAAGGTTTCGCCTTGGAAAGGCATTGTTCGATTTGGTATATAGGGGAAACTAAATCCAAGATACATTGGACCATTCAAGATTTTAGATCGTGTCGGACCAGTAGCCTACCGACTTGAATTACCTCAACAACTCGCCAATGTACATAATACCTTTCACGTCTCGAATCTGAAGAAGTGCTTAGCCAAAGAAGATCTCACTATTCCTCTAGACGAAATTAAAATCAATGAAAAACTACAATTCATTGAAGAACCCGTCGAGATAATGGATCGTGAGGTTAAAAGGCTCAAGCAAAATAAGATACCGATCGTCAAGGTTCGATGGAATGCTTGTAGGGGACCCGAGTTCACCTGGAAGCGTGAAGATCAAATGAAGCTGAAATACCCGTACCTATTTCCAGAAGATTCGTCAACACCTTTAACAGCTTAAAATTTTGGGACTAAATTAATTTAACGGGTAGGTACTGTAGTGACCCGAACTTTTCCATGTTTATATATATTAAATGAAATTGGTATATTTACATGATTAAATGTTTTCAACATCTTAAGCAATCAAACTTGTTAAGACTTGATTATTTGAAATGTGCTTCATATAGACAATTGACCACCCAAGTTGACCGACGATTCACGAACGTTAAAAATTTGTAAAAACTACATGATGATATATATATATATATATATATATATATATATATATATATATATATATATATATATATATATATATATATATATATATATATATATATATATATATATATATATATATGGTTAACATGAGATTATGATAAGTAAGTATCTCACTAAGTATATTAACAATGAGTGATATACATAAAAATGAGTTTATTGAATTAAGAAACTCGAAACGATATATATAACGATTATCGTTATAACGTCTTACTAAATACATATGAATCATATTAAGATATTGATACACTATGTTTAACATGATAAAATGATAATTAAGTATATCATTAAGTGTGTTAACAATGAACTGCATATGTAAAACAAGACTACTAACTTAAGAATTTTGAAACGAGGCATATTTGTTACGATTATCGTTGTAACAACATTTAACTGTATATATATCATACTAAGATATATTAATATATCATAATATCATGATAATGTAATAATTTAACATCTCTTTAGATATAATAAACAATGGGTTAACAACATTTAACAAGATCGTTAACCTAAAGTTTTCAAAACAACATTTACATGTAACGACTAACGATGACTTAACGACTCAGTTAAAATGTATATACATGTAGTGTTTTAATATGTATTCATACACTTTTGAAAGACTTCAAGACACTTATCAAAATACTTCTACTTAACAAAAATGCTTACAATTACATCATCGTTCAGTTTCATCAACAATTCTACTCGTATGCACCCGTATTCGTACTCATACAATACACAGCTTTTAGATGTATGTACTATTAGTATATACACTCCAATGATCAGCTCTTAGCAGCCCATGTGAGTCACCTAACACATGTGGGAACCATAATTTGGCAATTAGCATGAAATATCTCATAAAATTACAAAAATATTAGTAATCATTCATGACTTATTTACATGTAAACAAAATTACACATCCTTTATATCTAATCCATATACCAACGACCAAAAACACCTACAAACACTTTCATTCTTCAATTTTCTTCATCTAATTGATCTCTCTCAAGTTCCATCTTGAAGTTCTAAGTGTTCTTCATAAATTCTACAAGTTCTAGTTTCATAAAATCAAGAATACTTCCAAGTTTACTAGCTCACTTCCAATCTTGTAAAGTGATCATCCAACCTCAAGAAATCCTTGTTGTTTACAGTAAGATATCATTCTAAATCAAGGTAATACTCATATATAAACTTTGATTAAATTCCTATAACTATAACTATCTTAATTCGAGTGATAATCTTACTTGAACTTGTTTTCGTGTCATGATTCTACTTCAAGAACTTTCAAGCCATCCAAGATCCTTTGAAGCTAGATCATTTCTTGTCACTTCTAGTAGGTTTACCTACTAAACTTGAGGTAGTAATGATGTTCATAACATCATTCGATTCATACATATAAAACTATCTTATTCGAAGATTTGAACATGTAATCACAAGAACATAGTTTAGTTAATTCTAAACTTGTTTGCAAACAAAAGTTAATCCTTCTAACTTGAATTTTAAAATCAACTAAACACATGTTCTATATCTATATGATATGCTAACTTAATTATTTAAAACCGGAAAACACGAAAAATACCGTAAAACCGGATATACGCCGTCGTAGTAACACCGCGGGCTGTTTTGGGTTAGTTAATTAAAAACTATGATAAACTTTGATTTAAAAGTTGTTCTTCTGGGAAAATGATTTTTCTTATGAACATGAAACTATATCCAAAATTCATGGTTAAACTCAAAGTAGAGGTATGTTTTCCAAAATGGTCATCTAGACGTCGTTCTTTCGACTGAAATGACTATCTTTCCAAAAACAACTTGTAACATGTATTTCTGACTAAAAGCTTATATTTTTCTTTTTAGATTCATAAACTTAAGTTCAATATGAAACCATAGCAATTTGATTCACTCAAATCGGATTTAAAACGAAGAAGTTATGGGTAAAACAAGATTGGATATTTTTTGATTGTTATAGCTACGGGAAATATTGTAACAATTCTATACAAATCATATCCTAGCTAACTTATATTGTATTATACATGTATTCTAATGTAATCTTGGGATACCATAGACACGTATCCAAATGTTTTGACATATCATATCGACCCATGTATATATATTATTTGGAACAACCATAGACACTCTATATGCAGTAATGTTGGAGTTAGCTATACAGGGTTGAGGTTGATTCCAAAAATATATATACTTTGAGTTGTGATCTAGCCTGAGACGTGTATACACCGGGTCGTGGATTGATTCAAGATAATATATACCGATTTATTTCTGTACGTCTAACTATGGACAACTAGTTGTAGGTTACTAAAGAGGACAGCTGACTTAATAAACTTAAAACATTAAAACGTATTAAAAATTTTGTAAATATATTTTGAACATACTTTGATATATATATGTACATATTTGTTATAGGTTCGTGAATCGACTAGTGGCCAAGTCTTACTTCCCGACGTAGTAAAAATCTGTGAAAGTGAGTTATAGTCCCACTTTTAAAATCTATTATTTTTTTTTGGGATGAGAATACATGCCCTTTTTAGCTTGGTAGCCTAAGAATTAGGGAAACGGCCCCTAATTGACGCGAATCCTAAAGATAGATCTATTTGGCCCAACAAGCCTCATCCGAGTTACGGATGCTTTAGTACTTCGATTTATCATATCCGATGAGAGTTCCGGAATGATGGGGATATTCTATATGCATTTAGTTAAGGTCGGTTACCAGGTGTTCAACATATGAATGATTTTTATCTCTATGCAGTTTGTGAAATGCCTGATATGTGATGTGTTATAAAAATGAAATCTTGTGGTCTATTATTATGATTTGATAATATGTAGGTTAAACCTATAACTCACCAACAATTTTGTAGACGTTTTAAGCATGTTTATTTTCAAGTGATTATTAAGAGCTTCCACTGTTGCATACTAAATTAAGGACAAGATTTGGAGTCCATGCTTGTATAATATTGTTTAAAAACTGCATTCGAAGACTTATGTTGATGTGTAATATTATTGTAAACCATTATGTAATGGTCGTGTGAAAAACGCTATATTTTAGATTATCATTATTTGATAATCGTCGTAATATTTTAAAGGTTATGGTTTGTTCTAAAATCGAATGCAGTCTTTGAAAAACGTCTCATATAGAGGTCAAAACCTCGCAACGAAATCAATTAATATGGAACGTTTATAATAAATATGAACGGGACATTTCAATATATATATATATATATATATATATATATATATATATATATATATATATATATATATATATATATATATATATATATATATATATATATATATATATATATAGAGGATTTATCAACTTATGGGACACAAAGCATTACAGTGTTTGGCAAATCATAGATTGAGTTCTGGGGCAGGGTCCGGGGCACAGACTTTATCAGTCGGGTGATCTTCTGCTCTTGTTGTCAGACAGGAGAGGAGAAACCCCACAGATGATATAGTTGGAGCATGTTAGATGTTGACAGAGGCTTGTGATCCATAAGACGACTTAAATGCCGGTACGCGTTTTATTACATTTTGTAATTTGTTTGTGCATGTTGTAAGTCGTCATTCGTGGATATGTATGCTTCGTAATTGTTGTTTGATGTTGTAGTGGAAACTGTTAAATGGCCTAAGAAAAGTTTCCTGTTTAGCTGGTACATAGTGGCTTAGTTACTGTAGCGTGTTTACATGCTAGTTTGGATTTGCTACTTTTATTTTATGCAACATGTTAAGATTTGTTAAGTACCATGCTTTAGGTATTGGTCAATATGACTAATTTTGATTGGCCTGTTAGTTCGGAGTTGATCTGATACTGTTATGCGTACTTTGGTTGTATTAATTAAGATTTGTAAGAAGTCTTTCTCTTTACCATAGACCGTTGACTGGTTGGACAGACGTAGTGACCAGTAGGGACTGTTTAGGTAGTAGTTCCCTTATTTCTTGACCCGTGACTTGTACCTTAGTTTATGGCTGTATGATATGTAGTATGTAGGTTTACAGACTGTGACTGAAACAGTAGGTGACTGGCCTAGTAGTGATATTATATGCTTGGACTTGTTGTGTAGAACCAGTAGGGTTGTCAAGTAGAACTATCTTCCTACTTTGGTTTAACATGACCTGGTGTATGGTCCTTAGAAGTTTATTGGGGGAGGCTTTCCTTATTTGGTCTCTTGAGGAGATAGAGACAGACTTTGACTTGACTTTAGATTGGATAATAACTGTACTGTTGACTTCAAAATCAGTGTAAGTGTCGGATGATGTTTTGGGAATATTGTGGCTAGTATTTTCTTAGAGTAAATTGGTATAGTTTGGCCATGATTATTTCCAACGCTAGTGAGATCTCGTTAGTTGACAGTTGTGACTATATACAGTGGGAATGTGGGCGGTGAACCATGTGAACTCTTTAGAGAATATGTGACTTTTGACTTAGAATTGTGATTGGAACATCGTTGGAATTGCATGGTATGATTTAATATATTCCTATACTTTGAGAGTTGTGTGACATTTGTACTTGACGATTGTAATCTCCAGGGATATGAATGGTAATGATGGGGTTAGTTATTGGTTGATGACATCATGTTCTGAGGGAACTATAACTTCTTCATTTAACAGTTGTAACTGTAGAGGATTTGAGTAGAAATGTCAGGATTTACCAGTGTGTTTGCAAAAGTGGATCAATTGGGTAAATTTGAACAGTGTGATTGTGACAGGTGCGTTAGTATACCGAGATAGTTGTAATCAGATGATTCAGTTAGAAACTTTACGTTAGAATAAATTTATATTAGTGGATTGTAACTATCAGTGACCAGAGGAACATACTCTGATAGATTGACAGACTTGATTAGGGTCTTGCTCCGAAATACTCAAAATGAAAATATGATTTAGGATGATGTATTACATCTAGCCAACAAAAATACATCATGGTAAATCATGCATTAGTTTCGGGAGTCGGAGGAGACGTAGCAAGTGATGAATAAGATGATAATTGATGTTTGGTATATATGGTTTCGATGGATTGTAAACTATAGTTTGATTATGTATATATGAAATCATCTTAAAGAAAGAAACTTGATGGATAATGATTGATATTTATTAGTGGAATTTCCTCTAATGTCGGTTTATTGTGATTTTTCAGAGGATTTTGATCAGAAGTTGACTTTCAGATTTGGTATTGATCGCTGGACTGGAATTAGATATTGGTTTATTATTAGTTAAACATTGTTAAATTGCGAATCTTGATGGAGTTTTAACCAATTGATAACCTTACTGAGGTAGTGTGTGGTGTCTGATTTGTATGCTGATGTTATTTGATGGATATAAATTGTTAATAACCGTGTCATAACAGTATGAGTGGATATCCGTTAGTATAAATCATTGATGGTATGATTGAAAGTGATTTGAGAATCGTGTTTGTAATAATTTTTATTGTTAAGGAGATGATCAGAGATATATTCTAGTCGACGGATTATTGAGTATATATAATAATATTCTTGCTAGAATTATGGTTAAATTCTTAAATACCGGGTTAGTAATGGGTATGTAACTACAAATTTGGGATGACGACGAATTGATGGTTAAATTCTTAAATACCGGGTTGACATTGTGGTTCAGTAATTGCGGGAATTGATTGAACAAGTGTTTTCAAGTATTGTGATGACGACGAATTGATGGTTTTGATGAATTGAATTGGAAAATTTGATGGAGTTATCTAATGGGTAATCTCGTAACCTGATGATATGGTTTACATATGATGGATTAAAAGTGGATTTCCATTCGTCTTTATGAGGTGCGATGTGCAATGGTCGTTCTAATGTAGAATTTTTTGTGGAGAATTGACGGAAACCAAGATGTTAGTGATAATTGATGGGTTAAATGGTGAACAGTTACCTATGACTGGGGAAAAAGTGTGAAAATTTATTAGAATCGATGACGGATCGATGTATTGTCTATGTGTTGTTTCCTATTTAAAAGGAGTTTAACGGTAGATGGTATTGAACTAATGAGTTGTTATCCTTTTATCTTAGAACTCAGATAGAAAATGACTTGCGCAGTTTTTGGAATATGATTGACCGATGGTACTTACTTTTGTGTGAAAGAGAAGAGTGTGATACTATGGTCAATATTGTAGTAAATTGTCTGACTATTGTGTTGTATGAATGGAATTTAGTGAATTAGATGAATATCTGTTGCATGTACTTAGAAATTATTTAAGAAAGATAACTGCGTAAAAGAGATAGATGCTATGACAAAATGAGTAATTTGTTGATTTTGTTGATGTGAAGGACCCTGGTGGTGATCTAACCGACTATGTGTATTAGAGTACATGTGTATCGTACGTTTGATTAGCACTTAGATTAGAGAACAGTGAATGTGATTAGAACCCATGACTTTGTTTGTTGTGGTAGACCAGATTTCGAGGACGGAATCTTCTTAAGGGAGGAAGATTTGTAACATCCTCAACCGGGCCTAGCTGTAAGATTACTAGTTTGCCCTTAAGTATATGTTGTGTTATTATATGCTTTTATTTTTATTTAATGTTTATTATCATTTGATGATGTGGTTAGGACCAGTTTGTGACAAGGGTCACAGAACAGGTTTGTTTATTTAATTTGGACTTCGTTTGGGTTGCCACATGATGTACGAAAGATATCAGATAACTGATAAATACCTGTGTATTGCACAGTGTGGGAATTTAACCCAATTAAGTGACTATAGTGCTGCTTCCCTACTCATTTTCTAGACTTTTCTAAACATACCCGTACTTACTCTTTCACTTAACCAGAACCCTAATTGCTTGATCTTGTTCTTGAGCTCAAATTAATCATATCTTCTTGTTCTCTGTGATTTTGTGATCAATTTAAGGTAAGCTTCTCTTTGATTCATGTATTGATTCTTGCTTAAATTGGGTTTTTGAGTTCTTGAGTAAAAGTTAGGTTTTGAGGTTTGATTCTTGATCTTAAGTGTTTTTTATGCTCAATTGTTGTTAGTAACAGCTTATATATAGTTTATATGATGTTTTGGAAGTGGTTTTGGTGTTAGATCTTGCAAAAATCATGATTTTGGGTCAAAAAACGCGAAAATAGCGAACTGGAATGTTCTAACAGCTCCCACACTTCTGACAGGTCACTCGTACGAGTCACCACGCGTTTGAGGCTCAACCACGCGGTTGAGGACTCACTCGCACGAGTGATGTCTCGTTCGCGCGAGTGAGTACTGGCCAACTTTTGGTAAAATTGAAAAGGGCGTAACTTTCAAACCGTAACTCCGTTTTTGATGAATCAAATATTGTTGGAATTGTTTTGAAGAGTAGTTTACAATGATAAGGTTTTAAGAATCTATATCAAACTTTATTTTGGTCAGAAGAAGGGATTTTATTGTGTATTTCTTGTTTTGTACTCGTTTAGCGTCGATAATGATCTGGTTTATGATGTAGGTTTATCATATAGTGAATATATGATGATATGTGTTAATTTACTATATGTATTGATGTTTATGTTGTACATCTTGAGTTGAAACCCATTTAAACAGCTGCTGCTACTGTTCTTCATCACTCGCACGAGTGAGCCTTCACTCGTACGGTTAGGGTGATCAACCGTGTTATAAACCATGTTAGTGAGTGGTTATGGAGAACTATTATTTTGGGTAAGATGATACGTACGATTGGGATGTGACTCGTATGAGTCACTGGTCACTCGTGTGGTGAACCGTACGAATCATTTAATTCTTTGATGGGTGTTCAGTCATAGACCAAACGTACGAGTAAGTTGTCAACCGCACGGTTGAGTGTTCTCAAATGTGCGAGTGAGAGTGTTACTTGTACGGTTGGTTGACCAGTCGTTAAGTGCTTAAGTGTTGGTATTTGATAATATGACCTAGTTTATAGTATAAATTGATAATATTGTCGTATTGTTAGTAATTGGAATATGATTTACTAATTTGTAAGTATTATTCTCAGGTGATATAGATGAGGAGAAGACTCAGTGACATTAGACTACTGAGTTTAGCTGGTAATCGGTGAGTGAGACTAACTGGAGAACATAGTATAGAGTAGCATGTTATATTATGATTGTCATGCTTGTTAACTGGAGAACATAGTTAGTTAGTACGTTGTGATGACTGCATGTTGGTTGATACTTGTCTGCTGGAGCCCAGTGCATCCCTATTGTGTGGTGGCCTCGGTAGGAGAGATCAACATGCGGGTTGGGTTCCTCATGTGGTGGCCTAGACAATCATGGTGTATATATATGTGAATGACACGTCCGTCGCATGTGGATTATATATATACAATACGGTGGTGGAGGAACTTCTGGTAAGCCCGAGTCCGATCAGCTGGTGGTTAATGGTTTGGCCGAGCCACCAGAGTCTCTGTAGACGGCACTTGGGTGATGTTTGTGCCTTAGATTTTGTGACATGATTAGTATGACGGTTCCTGTATACTATTGCCTGTAGTTAGTCGTACTCACTTAGCTTCATGCTAATTCCCCTCCATCTCCTCCCTGCAGGTTGTTAGCTTTTGTAAATGATGCATTTTGAGGAGAAGACGGGCATGGTGATGTTATGTTTGACTATGAAGAAACTCTTATGTGTCTTTTCCTTTAAAACTGATTTTGGATATGTAATTAAATATGCTTATGTTATTGTAATGGTTAATTAATATTAATACTTCCGCCGTGTTTAAAAAAAAAATTAGCGGTGTCACATCTTAACTAATCAAGATTATATTATATTGTCTCAGACTTAACCAAGACTAGTATATTATAAGGAAATACTAAAGACATGTTAGAATACATGTATAATACAAGAAAAGTTAGCTAGGATATTGTAGTGACCCGAACTTTTCCATGTTTATATATATTAATTGAGATTAATATTTACATGATTAAATGTTTCCAACATGTTAAGCAATCAAACTTGTTAAGACTTGATTAATTGAAATATGTTTCATATAGACAATTGACCACCCAAGTTGACCGGCGATTCACGAACATTAAAACTTGTAAAAACGACATGACGATATATATATGGATATACATATGGTTAACATGAGATTATGATAAGTAAGTATCTCCATAAGTATATTAACAATGAGATATATACATATAAACAAGACTACTAACTTAAGGATTTCGAAACGAGACATATATGTAACGATTATCGTTGTAACGACATTTAAATGTATATATATCATATTAAGATATATTAATATATCATAATATCATGATAATATAATAATTTAATATCTCATTAGATATAATAAACAATGGGTTAACAACATTAATTGAGATCGTTAACTTAAAGGTTTCAAAACAACACTTACATGTAACGACTAACGATGACTTAACGACTCAGTTAAAATGTATATACATGTAGTGTATTTAGATGTATTAAAATACTTTTGGAAGACTTCAAGAAATATATCAAAACACTCATACTTAACGAAAATGGTTACAGTTACTTTCCCATTCTTTTCTTTCATCAAGAATTCTAGTCGTATTCTTACCCGTATTATACATAGCTTCAAAACGTACTTACTATGGGTATATACCAATAGGAACTAGCATGGGATTCCACTCTTGATTATGTCATGTATGACTAATCAATTTTAACTTCTACCATGAGCTAGTCAACTAACTAGAACTCCTTTTAACCCCACTCACCACTCACCAATTACCACTCATCATTCACTTCCAATTCTCTTTCAAATTCTCTCTCAACACACCCACACTATTATGAACGTATTTTTCCAGTATTTAATCATCATCTTCATCAAAAATCACTTCAAGAATCAAGCTATAATCATCATAGGAAGAACACTTCAAGAACACTTCAAAAATCCCTTCAAGTTTACTAATTTACTTCCAAGCTTTCTAATCCATTCCAAGTAATCATCTAAGATCTAGAAACCTCTATTATATACAGTAGGTTATCTTTCTTATTCAAGGTAATATTCATATTCAAACTTTGATTCAATTTCTATAACTATAAACTATCTTAATTCGAGTAAAAATCTTACTTGAACTTGTTTTTGTGTCATGATCCTACTTCAAGAACTTTCAAGCCATCCAAGATCCTTTGAAGCTAGATCATTTCTTGTCACTTCCAGTAGGTTTACCTACTAAACTTGAGGTAGTAATGATATTCATAACATCATTCGATTCATATATATAAAACTATCTTATTCGAAGGTTTAAACTCGTAATCACTAGAACATAGTTTAGTTAATTCTAAACTTGTTCGCAAACAAAAGTTAATCCTTCTAACTTGTAGTGACCCGAACTTTTCCATGTTTATATATATTAATTGAGATTGATATTTGCATGATTAAATGTTTCCAACATGTTAAGCAATTAAACTTGTTAAGACTTGATTAATTAAAATATGTTTCATATAGACAATTGACCACCCAAGTTGACCGGTGATTCACGAACGTTAAAACTTGTAAAAACTATATGATGACATATATATGGATGTATATATATATAGTTAACATGATACTATGATAAGTAAATATATCATTAAGTATATTAACAATGAACTACATATGTAAAAACAAGACTACTAACTTAATGATTTTTAAACGAGACATATATGTAACGATTATCGTTGTAAAGACATTTAATGTATATATATCATATTAAGAGATATTCATACATGATAATATCATGATAATATAATAATTTAAAATCTCATTTGATATTATAAATATTGGGTTAACAACATTTAACAAGATCGTTAACCTAAAGGTTTCAAAACAACACTTACATGTAACGACTAACGATGACTTAACGACTCAGTTAAAATGTATATACATGTAGTGTTTTAATATGTATTTATACACTTTTGAAAGACTTCAATACACTTATCAAAATACTTCTACTTAACAAAAATGCTTACAATTACATCCTCGTTCAGTTTCATCAACAATTCTACTCGTATGCACCCGTATTCGTACTCGTACAATACACAGCTTTTAGATGTATGTACTATTGGTATATACACTCCAATGATCAGCTCTTAGCAGCCCATGTGAGTCACCTAATACATGTGGGCACCATCATTTGGCAACTAGCATGAAATATCTCATAAAATTACAAAAATATGAGTAATCATTCATGACTTATTTACATGAAAACAAAATTACATATCCTTTATATCTAATCCATACACCAACGACCAAAAACACCTACAAACACTTTCATTCTTCAATTTTCTTCATCTAATTGATCTCTCTCAAGTTCTATCTTCAAGTTCTAAGTGTTCTTCATAAATTCTACAAGTTCTAGTTACATAAAATCAAGAATACTTTCAAGTTTGCTAGCTCACTTCCAATCTTGTATGGTGATCATCCAACCTCAAGAAATCTTTGTTTCTTACAGTAGGTTATCATTCTAATACAAGGTAATAATCATATTCAAACTTTGGTTAAATTTCTATAACTATAACAATCTTATTTCAAGTGATGATCTTACTTGAACTTGTTTTCGTGTCATGATTCTGCTTCAAGAACTTCGAGCCATCCAAGGATCCGTTGAAGCTAGATCCATTTTTCTCTTTTCCAGTAGGTTTATCCAAGGAACTTAAGGTAGTAATGATGTTCATAACATCATTCAATTCATACATATAAAGCTATCTTATTCGAAGGTTTAAACTTGTAATCACTAGAACATAGTTTAGTTAATTCTAAACTTGTTCGCAAACAAAAGTTAATCCATCTAACTTGACTTTTAAAATCAACTAAACACATGTTCTATATCTATATTATATGCTAACTTAATGAATTAAAACCTGGAAACACGAAAAATACCGTAAAACCGGATTTACGCCGTCGTAGTAACACCGCGGGCTGTTTTGGGTTAGTTAATTAAAAACTATGATAAACTTTGATTTAAAAGTTGTTATTCTGAGAAAATGATTTTTATTATGAACATGAAACTATATCCAAAAATTATGGTTAAACTCAAAGTGGAAGTATGTTTTCTAAAATGGTCATCTAGACGTCGTTCTTTCGACTGAAATGACTACCTTTACAAAAACGACTTGTAACTTATTTTTCCGACTATAAACCTATACTTTTTCTGTTTAGATTCATAAAATAGAGTTCAATATGAAACCATAGCAATTTGATTCACTCAAAACGGATTTAAAATGAAGAAGTTATGGGTAAAACAAGATTTGATAATTTTTCTCATTTTAACTACGTGAAAATTGGTAACAAATCTATTCCAACCATAACTTAATCAACTTGTATTATATATTATGTAATCTTGAGATACCATAGATACGTATACAATGTTTTGACCTATCATGTCGACACATCTATATATATTTCGGAACAACCATAGACACTCTATATGTGAATGTTGGAGTTAGCTATACAGGGTTGAGGTTGATTCCAAAATATATATAGTTTGAGTTGTGATCAATACTGAGATACGTATACACTGGGTCGTGGATTGATTCAAGATAATATTTATCGATTTATTTCTGTACATCTAATTGTGGACAACTAGTTGTAGGTTACTAACGAGGACAGCTGACTTAATAAACTTAAAACATCAAAATATATTAAAAGTGTTGTAAATATATTTTGAACATACTTTGATATATATGTATATATTGTTATAGGTTCGTGAATCAACCAGTGGCCAAGTCTTACTTCCCGACGAAGTAAAAATATGTGAAAGTGAGTTATAGTCCCACTTTTAAAATCTAATATTTTTGGGATGAGAATACATGCAGGTTTTATAAATGATTTACAAAATAGACACAAGTACGTGAAACTACATTCTATGGTTGAATTATCGAAATCGAATATGCCCCTTTTTTATTAAATCTGGTAATCTAAGAATTAGGGAATAGACACACTAATTGACGCGAATCCTAAAGATAGATCTATTGGGCCTAACAAACCCCATCCAAAGTACCGGATGCTTTAGTACTTCGAAATTTATATCATATCCGAAGGGTGTCCCGGAATGATGGGGATATTCTTATATATGCATCTTGTTAATGTCGGTTACCAGGTGTTCACCATATGAATGATTTTTATCTCTATGTATGGGATGTGTATTGAAATATGAAATCTTGTGGTCTATTATTATGATTTGATATATATAGGTTAAACCTATAACTCACCAACATTTTTGTTGACGTTTTAAGCATGTTTATTCTCAGGTGATTATTAAGAGCTTCCGCTGTCGCATACTTAAATAAGGACGAGATTTGGAATCCATGCTTGTATGATATTGTGTAAAAACTGCATTCAAGAAACTTATTTTGTTGTAACATATTTGTATTGTAAACCATTATGTAATGGTCGTGTGTAAACAGGATATTTTAGATTATCATTATTTGATAATCTACGTAAAGCTTTTTAAACCTTTATTGATGAAATAAAGGTTATGGTTTGTTTTAAAATGAATGCAGTCTTTGTAAAACGTCTCATATAGAGGTCAAAACCTCGCAACGAAATCAATTAATATGGAACGTTTTTAATCAATAAGAACGGGACATTTCAGTTGGTATCCGAGCGTTGGTCTTAGAGAAACAGAATTTTGCATTAGTGTGTCTTATCGAGTTTGTTAGGATGCATTAGTGAGTCTGGACTTCGACCGTGTTTACTTGAAAAAGGATTGCTTAACAAATTTTGTTGGAAACTATATATTTTTAACATGTGAATATTATGTGATATATTAATCTCTTAACGCGTTTGATATTATGTGATAGATGTCTACCTCTAGAACAAGTCCCATTGACTCACCTAATAATAATGAAGAGTCAAATGTAAATTGGAATGATTCGTGGACTGATTCACAAGTTCCCGAAGAGGAACCGGAAGAAGAGTCGGAACCGGAAGAAGAATCGGAACCGAAAGAAGAATCGGAACCGGATGAAGAAATAGAACCGGTGGGGGAAATAATAAAACGGTTAAGTAAAAGAAAATCCTCAACCAACCGACCAAGGTTAATTATGGTCAATGGTGTTTCCGCCAAGGAAGCAAAATATTGGGAGGATTACCAATTCTCCGATGAATCGGATTCCGACGAGAATTCCGATGATGTTATAGAAATTACCACAACTGAATTTAAAAAGGCAAAAGAAAATAATAAGGGAAAGGGCAAAAGAAATTACCCCAATGAACTTTATATGTATCGTCAACCCCCGAAGTCCTTAAGTTGTAACAATGACCCGGGAACCTCTAAACCACCAGGTTTTTCTAAACCAATGTGGAAAACGACGGCTCGTATTAGGGGAACATCATATATCCCTAGAAACTTGGCAAAACGAACTAAAACCGAAGAAGAAGAAACAAGCGAGTCGGAATAAGATAGTTATATTCGTGTGGTGTAATATATGTAATATAGTGTGCTTATGCTTTATGATATATGTAAAAATTGCTTGTATTAATAAGTATTTTTTTTTATGAATCTAACTCTTGTCTATTTTACAGTATAAAAACACAAAATGGATAGACAACCCAATATTTTAAGAGACCTACCCGGAGACATGATTGATGAAATCTTGTCTAGAGTCGGTCAGAATTCTTCAGCACAACTATTTAAGGCGAGATCAGTTTGTAAGACATTCGAAGAACGTTCCAAGAATGCCTTGGTTTATAAAAGGCTTTCATTCGAAAGATGGGGGATGTCACATTGGGAAATCCATAAGTTACGATGTGTTTACTTTGACGCATATATTACGGGGAACCCAAATGCTATTTTACGCAATGGGTTAAGAAATTATTTTGACTCAATATATCCGAATATTGGACTTCGTGATTTAGAAAAAGCGGCTAACATGCAACATAAAGAAGCATGTTATGCTTACGGATTAGTAATGTTCGCTTCTCACCAAAGTGAGAATAAGAACATCGGGCTACAACTATTAAACAAAACGTTCCCACAAGTGACGGAGTCGGTAATTGGGGTAAGAAATGAGGTTTTTAGATTGTTACGGGACTGTTGGACATTACGTAACCCTCGTCCCTTTGACGACGTTACAACACGCTGTCTTATCAACGGCCATAACGGTTATGTTCCACAAGACCAAGGATGGGAAGTAATCCTAGTAAAACCAGAATGCATGACTTGTTTCTGGACGTATGAATTACGTGTCTTTTTTGCCTTTGTTGAACGACTTGTGTACTAGCTAGAATTATCTTCACAACCATCTTGTATCAAATTTATTGTGTGCTATAATTCATGCTATATGTAAAATAAGCGGCATTGTAAGTTTGTAAAATATTGTGTAAAAGTTTGAACGCGAAATATTATTATAATCAGTTTTTCATATAGAATTGTAATAGTTGAATTGTATATTAGCTACTAAGTATGAACTTAACGGGTAGGTACTACCCGAATTTAAACTTATAAAACGCTAATATGAAGAAAAAGCTTTTATAAATGAGTTCATATTATGCTACGAAATACTATTAACTACTCTTAATATTCTGTATGATTAACTTATTCCATTTGACTATTTTGAAGGTAATGGCACCGACTACTCGATACACCGTGAATATGAATGAAGAAGAATTCCGTACTTTTCTAGCTTCAAACATAGCCGCAGTACAAGTGCGCTACATACCAACAATAACCTTGGATCTAGCAGTACAGGAAATCGTGTAGGATGCACCTATAAAGAATTCACTGCCTGCAAACCTTTGGAATTTGATGGAACCGAAGGACCGATTGGATTAAAACGGTGGACCGAGAAGGTCGAATAGGTGTTTGCCATAAGTAAGTGTACTGAAGAGGACAAAGTGAAGTGCGCTACGCATATCTTCACAGGTTCTGCGTTAACATGGTGGAATACCTATCTAGAGCAAGTGGGACAAGACGTTGCATACGCACTACCGTGGTCAGCATTCAAGCACTTGATGAACGAGAAGTACCGTCCCAGAACCGAGGTCAATAAGCTCAAGACAGAACTTAGAGGGTTACGAACCCAAGGATTTGATATTACCACGTACAAAAGACGATTCACAGAATTGTGCCTATTGTGTCCGGGAGCATTCGAAGATGAGGAAGAGAAGATCGACGAGTTTGTGAAAGGATTACCGGAAAGAATCCAAGAAGATATAAGTTCACACGAGCCCGCCTCCATACAACAGGCATGTAGAATGGCTCACAAACTAGTGAACCAGATTGAAGAAAGAATTAAAGAACAGACTGATGAAGAGGCCAATGTGAAGCAAGTCAAAAGAAAGTGGGAGGAAAACGGTGATAAGAATCACCAATACAACAACAGCAGCAATTACAACAATAATCGCAACAATTATCCCAACAATCGCAACATCAATCACAACTACAACAAACGGCCCAACAACAACAACAACAACAACAGCAACTACAACAATCATCCCAACAACAATAATAACCGCAACAACAACAACAATCAGAAGCAGCTATGCCAAAGGTGTGAAAAGTATCACTCGGGGTTCTGCACCAAATTTTGCAACAAGTGTAAAAGAAATGGTCGTAGCGCGGCGAAGTGTGAGGTCTACGGACCAGGGGTTAATAGAACGAAAGGAACAAATGGTATCGGAACGAGTAATGGCGGAGCAAGTAGTGTCGGAGCAAGTTATGCCAATGTAGTTTGTTATAAATGTGGAAAACCGGGCCACATTATTAGAAATTACCCGAACCAGGAGAACACAAATGGACAAGGCCGCGGAAGAGTTTTCAATATTAATGCGGCAGAGGCATAGGAAGACCCGGAGCATGTTACGGGTACGTTTCTTATTGACAATAAATCTGCTTACGTTTTATTTGATTCGGGTGCGGATAGAAGCTATATGAGTAGAGATTTTTGTGCTAAATTAAGTTGTCCATTGACGCCTTTGGATAGTAAATTTTTACTCGAATTAGCAAATGGTAAATTAATTTCAGCAGATAATATATGTCGGAATCGAGAAATTAAACTGGTTAGTGAAACATTTAAGATTGATTTGATACCAGTAGAGTTAGGGAGTTTTGATGTGATAATCGGTATGGACTGGTTGAAAGAAGTGAAAGCAGAGATCGTTTGTTACAAAAATGCAATTCGCATTATACGAGAAAAAGGAAAACCCTTAATGGTGTACGGAGAAAAGGGCAACACGAAGCTACATCTTATTAGTAATTTGAAGGCACAAAAACTAATAAGAAAAGGTTGCTATGCTGTTCTAGCACACGTCGATAAGGTACAAACTGAAGAAAAGAGCATCAATGATGTTCCCATTGCAAAAGAATTTCCCGATGTATTTCCGAAAGAATTACCGGGATTACCCCCACATCGATCTATTGAATTTCAAATAGATCTTGTACCAGGAGCTGCACCAATAGCTCGTGCTCCTTACAGACTCGCACCAAGCGAGATGAAAGAACTGCAAAGCCAATTACAAGAACTTTTAGAGCATGGTTTCATTCGACCAAGCACATCACCGTGGGGAGCTCCTGTTTTGTTTGTCAAGAAGAAAGATGGTACATTCAGGTTGTGTATCGACTACTGAGAGTTGAACATACTTACCATCAAGAACCGCTACCCACTACCGAGAATTGACGACTTATTTGATCAACTACAAGGCTCATCTGTTTATTCAAAGATTGAGTTACGTTCCGGGTATCATCAAATGCGGGTGAAAGAAGATGATATTCCAAAGACTGCTTTCAGAACAAGTTACGGTCATTACGAGTTTATGGTCATGCCTTTTGGTTTAACTAATGCACCAGCTGTGTTCATGGACCTTATGAACCGAGTGTGTGGACCATACCTTGACAAGTTTGTCATTGTTTTCATTGATGACATACTTATTTACTCAAAGAATGACCAAGAACATGGTGAACATTTGAGAAAGGTGTTAGAAGTATTGAGGAAGGAAGAATTGTATGCTAAGTTTTCAAAGTGTGCATTTTGGTTGGAAGAAGTTCAATTCCTCGGTCACATAGTGAACAAAGAAGGTATTAAGGTGGATCCGGCAAAGATAGAAACTGTTGAAAAGTGGGAAACCCCAAAAACTCCGAAACACATACGCCAGTTTTTAGGACTAGCTGGTTACTACAGAAGGTTCATCCAAGACTTTTCCAGAATAGCAAAACCCTTGACTGCATTAACGCATAAAGGGAAGAAATTTGAATGGAATGATGAACAAGAGAAAGCGTTTCAGTTATTGAAGAAAAAGCTAACTACGGCACCTATATTGTCATTGCCTGAAGGGAATGATGATTTTGTGATTTATTGTGACGCATCAAAGCAAGGTCTCGATTGTGTATTAATGCAACGAACGAAGGTGATTGCTTATGCGTCTAGACAATTGAAGATTCACGAACAAAATTATACGACGCATGATTTGGAATTAGGCGCGGTTGTTTTTGCATTAAAGACTTGGAGGCACTACTTATATGGGGTCAAAAGTATTATATATACCGACCACAAAAGTCTTCAACACATATTTAATCAGAAACAACTGAATATGAGGCAGCGTAGGTGGATTGAATTATTGAATTATTACGACTTTGAGATTCGTTACCACCCGGGGAAGGCAAATGTGGTAGCCGATGCCTTGAGTAGGAAGGACAGAGAACCCATTCGAGTAAAATCTATGAATATAATGATTCATAATAACCTTACTACTCAAATAAAGGAGGCGCAACAAGGAGTTTTAAAAGAGGGAAATTTAAAGGATGAAATACCCAAAGGATCGGAGAAGCATCTTAATATTCGGGAAGACGGAACCCGGTATAGGGCTAAAAGGATTTGGGTACCAAAATTTAGAGATATGAGAGAAATGGTACTTAGAGAAGCTCATAAAACCAGATACTCAATACATCCTGGAATGGGGAAGATGTACAAGGATCTCAAGAAACATTTTTGGTGGCCGGGTATGAAAGCCGATGTTGCTAAATACGTAGGAGAATGTTTGACGTGTTCTAAGGTCAAAGCTGAGCATCAGAAACCATCATGTCTACTTCAACAACCCGAAATCCCGGAATGGAAATGGGAAAACATTACCATGGATTTCATCACTAAATTGCCAAGGACTGCAAGTGGTTTTGATACTATTTGGGTAATAGTTGATCGTCTCACCAAATCAGTACACTTCCTGCCAATAAGAGAAGATGACAAGATGGAGAAGTTAGCACGACTGTATTTGAAGGAAGTCGTCTCCAGACATGGAATACCAATCTCTATTATCTCTGATAGGGATGGCAGATTTATTTCAAGATTCTGGCAGACATTACAGCAAACATTAGGAACTCGTCTAGACATGAGTACTGCCTATCATCCACAAACTGATGGGCAGAGCAAAAGGACGATACAAACGCTTGAAGACATGCTACGAGCATGTGTTATTGATTTCGGAAACAGTTGGGATCGACATCTACCGTTAGCAGAATTTTCCTACAACAACAGCTACCATTCAAGCATTGAGATGGCGCCGTTTGAAGCACTTTATGGTAGAAAGTGCAGGTCTCCGATTTGTTGGAGTGAAGTGGGGGATAGACAGATTACGGGTCCGGAGATTATACAAGAAACTACCGAGAAGATCATCCAAATTCAACAACGGTTGAAAACCGCCCAAAGTCGACAAAAGAGCTACGCTGACATTAAAAGAAAAGATATAGAATTTGAAATTAGAGAGATGGTCATGCTTAAAGTTGCACCATGGAAAGGCGTTGTTTGATTTGGTAAACGAGGGAAATTAAATCCAAGGTATATTGGACCATTCAAGATTATTGATCGTGTCGGACCAGTAGCTTACCGACTTGAGTTACCTCAACAACTCGCGGCTGTACATAACACTTTCCACGTATCGAATTTGAAGAAATATTTTGCTAAAGAAGATCTCACTATTCCGTTAGATGAAATCCAAATCAACGAAAAACTTCAATTCATCGAAGAACCCGTCGAAATAATGGATCGTGAGGTTAAAAGACTTAAGCAAAATAAGATACCAATTGTTAAGGTTTGATGGAATGCTCGTAGAGGACCCGAGTTTACCTGGGAGCGTGAAGATCAGATGAAGAAGAAATACCCGCATCTATTTCCAGAAGATTCGTCAACACCTTCAACAGCTTAAAATTTCGGGACGAAATTTATTTAACGGGTAGGTACTGTAGTGACCCGAACTTTTCCATGTTTATATATATTAATTGAGATTGATATTTACATGATTAAATGTTTCCAACATGTTAAGCAATTAAACTTGTTAAGACTTGATTAATTGAAATATGTTTCATATAGACAATTGACCACCCAAGTTGACAGGTGATTCACGAACGTTAAAACTTGTAAAAACTATATGATAACATATATATGGATATATATATATATAGTTAACATGATACTATGATAAGTAAATATATCATTAAGTATATTAACAATGAACTACATATGTAAAAACAAGACTACTAACTTAATGATTTTTAAACGAGACATATATGTAACGATTATCGTTGTAAAGACATTTAATGTATATATATCATATTAAGAGATATTCATACATGATAATATCATGATAATATAATAATTTAAAATCTCATTTGATATTATAAATATTGGGTTAACAACATTTAACAAGATCGTTAACCTAAAGGTTTCAAAACAACACTTACATGTAACGACTAACGATGACTTAACGACTCAGTTAAAATGTATATACATGTAGTGTTTTAATATGTATTTATACACTTTTGAAAGACTTCAATACACTTATCAAAAATACTTCTACTTAACAAAAATGCTTACAATTACATCCTCGTTCAGTTTCATCAACAATTCTACTCGTATGCACCCGTATTCGTACTCGTACAATACAAAGCTTTTAGATGTATGTACTATTGGTATATACACTCCAATGATCAGCTCTTAGCAGCCCATGTGAGTCACCTAATACATGTGGGCACCATCATTTGGCAACTAGCATGAAATATCTCATAAAATTACAAAAATATGAGTAATCATTCATGACTTATTTACATGAAAACTAAATTACATATCCTTTATATCTAATCCATACACCAACGACCAAAAACACCTACAAACACTTTCATTCTTCAATTTTCTTCATCTAATTGATCTCTCTCAAGTTCTATCTTCAAGTTCTAAGTGTTCTTCATAAATTCTACAAGTTCTAGTTACATAAAATCAAGAATACTTTCAAGTTTGCTAGCTCACTTCCAATCTTGTAAGGTGATCATCCAACCTCAAGAAATCTTTGTTTCTTACAGTAGGTTATCATTCTAATATAAGGTAATAATCATATTCAAACTTTGGTTCAATTTCTATAACTATAACAATCTTATTTCAAGTGATGATCTTACTTGAACTTGTTTTCGTGTCATGATTCTGCTTCAAGAACTTTGAGCCATCCAAGGATCCGTTGAAGCTAGATCCATTTTTCTCTTTTCCAGTAGGTTTATCCAAGGAACTTAAGGTAGTAATGATGTTCATAACATCATTCGATTCATACATATAAAGCTATCTTATTCGAAGGTTTAAACTTGTAATCACTAGAACATAGTTTAGTTAATTCTAAACTTGTTCGCAAACAAAAGTTAATCCTTCTAACTTGACTTTTAAAATCAACTAAACACATGTTATATATCTATATGATATGCTAACTTAATGATTTAAAACCTGAAAACACGAAAAACACCGTAAAACCGGATTTAACCCATCGTAGTAACACCGCGGGCTATTTTGGGTTAGTTAATTAAAAACTATGATAAACTTTGATTTAAAAGTTGTTATTCTGAGAAAATGATTTTTATTATGAACATGAAACTATATCCAAAAATAATGGTTAAACTCAAAGTGGAAGTATGTTTTCTAAAATGGTCATCTAGACGTCGTTCTTTCGACTGAAATGACTACCTTTACAAAAATGACTTGTAACTTATTTTCCTGACTATAAACCTATACTTTTTCTGTTTATATTCATAAAATAGAGTTCAATATGAAACCATAGCAATTTGATTCACTCAAAACGGATTTAAAATGAAGAAGTTATGGGTAAAACAAGATTGGATAATTTTTCTCATTTTAGCTACGTGAAAATTGGTAACAAATCTATTCCAACCATAACTTAATCAACTTGTATTATATATTATGTAATCTTGAGATACCATAGACACGTATACAATGTTTCGACCTATCATGTCGACACATCTATATATATTTCGGAACAACCATAGACACTCTATATGTGAATGTTGGAGTTAGCTATACAGGGTTGAGGTTGATTCCAAAATATATATAGTTTGAGTTGTGATCAATACTGAGATACGTATACACTGGGTCGTGGATTGATTCAAGATAATATTTATCGATTTATTTCTGTACATCTAACTGTGGACAACTAGTTGTAGGTTACTAACGAGGACAGCTGACTTAATAAACTTAAAACATCAAAATATATTAAAAGTGTTGTAAATATATTTTGAACATACTTTGATATATATGTATATATTGTTATAGGTTCGTGAATCAACCAGTGGCCAAGTCTTACTTCCCGACGAAGTAAAAATCTGTGAAAGTGAGTTATAGTCCCACTTTTAAAATCTAATATTTTTGGGATGAGAATACATGCAGGTTTTATAAATGATTTACAAAATAGACACAAGTACGTGAAACTACATTCTATGGTTGATTTATCGAAATAGAATATGCCCCTTTTTATTAAGTCTGGTAATCTAAGAATTAGGGAACAGACACTCTAATTGACGCGAATCCTAAAGATAGATCTATTGGGCCTAACAAACCCCATCCAAAGTACCAGATGCTTTAGTACTTCGAAATTTATATCATATCCGAAGGGTGTCCCGGAATGATGGGGATATTCTTATATATGCATCTTGTTAATATCGGTTACCAGGTGTTCACCATATGAATGATTTTTATCTCTATGTATGGGATGTGTATTGAAATATGAAATCTTGTGGTCTATTATTATGATTTGATATATATAGGTTAAACCTGTAACTCACCAACATTTTTGTTGACGTTTTAAGCATGTTTATTCTCATGTGATTATTAAGAGCTTCCGCTGTCGCATACTTAAATAAGGACGAGATTTGGAGTCCATGCTTGTATGATATTGTGTAAAAACTGCATTCAAGAAACTTATTTTGTTGTAACATATTTGTATTGTAAACCATTATGTAATGGTTGTGTGTAAACATGATATTTTAGATTATCATTATTTGATAATCTACGTAAAGCTTTTTAAACCTTTATTGATGAAATAAAGGTTATGGTTTGTTTTAAAATGAATGCAGTCTTTGAAAAACGTCTCATATAGAGGTCAAAACCTCGCAACGAAATCAATTAATATGGAACATTTTTAATCAATAAGAACGGGACATTTCATAACTTGACTTTTAAAATTAACTAAACACATGTTCTATATCTATATGATATGCTAACTTAATGATTTAAAACCTGGAAACACGAAAAATACCGTAAAACCGGATTTACGCCGTCGTAGTAACACCGCGGGCTGTTTTGGGTTAGTTAATTAAAAACTATGATAAAATTTGATTTAAAAGTTGTTATTCTGAGAAAATGATTTTTATTATGAACATGAAACTATATCCAAAAATTATGGTTAAACTCAAAGTGGAAGTATGTTTTCTAAAATGGTCATCTAGACGTCGTTCTTTCGACTGAAATGACTACCTTTACAAAAATGACTTGTAACTTATTCTTTCAACTATAAACCTATACTTTTTCTGTTTAGATTCATAAAATAGAGTTCAATATGAAACCATAGCAATTTGATTCACTCAAAACGGATTTAAAATGAAGAAGTTATGGGTAAAACAAGATTGGATAATTTTTCTCATTTTAGCTACGTGAAAATTGGTAACAAATCTATTCCAACCATAACTTAATCAACTTGTATTGTATATTATGTAATCTTGAGATACCATAGACACGTATACAATGTTTCGATCTATCATGTCGACACATCTATATATATTTCGGAACAACCATAGACACTCTATATGTGAATGTTGGAGTTAGCTATACAGGGTTGAGGTTGATTCCAAAATATATATAGTTTGAGTTGTGATCAATACTGAGATACGTATACACTGGGTCGTGGATTGATTCAAGATAATATTTAACGATTTATTTCTGTACATCTAACTGTGGACAACTAGTTGTAGGTTACTAACGAGGACAGCTGACTTAATAAACTTAAAACATCAAAATATATTAAAAGTGTTGTAAATATATTTTGAACATACTTTGATATATATGTATATATTGTTATAGGTTCGTGAATCAACCAGTGGCCAAGTCTTACTTCCCGACGAAGAAAAAATCTGTGAAAGTGAGTTATAGTCCCACTTTTAAAATCTAATACTTTTGGGATGAGAATACATGCAGGTTTTATAAATGATTTACAAAATAGACACAAGTACGTGAAACTACATTCTATGGTTGAATTATCGAAATCGAATATGCCCCTTTTTATTAAGTCTGGTAATCTAAGAATTAGGGAACAGACACCCTAATTGACGCGAATTCTAAAGATAGATCTATTGGGCCTAACAAACCCCATCCAAAGTACCGGATGCTTTGGTACTTCGAAATTTATATCATATCCGAAGGGTGTCCCGGAATGATGGGGATATTCTTATATATGCATCTTGTTAATGTCGGTTACCAGGTGTTCACCATATGAATGATTTTTATCTCTATGTATGGGATGTGTATTGAAATATGAAATCTTGTGGTCTATTGTTACGATTTGATATATATAGGTTAAACCTATAACTCACCAACATTTTTGTTGACGTTTAAAGCATGTTTATTCTCAGGTGAATATTAAGAGCTTCCGCTGTTGCATACTACAATAAGGACAAGATTTGGAGTCCATGTTTGTATGATCTTGTGTAAAAACTGCATTCAAGAAACTGATTTCGATGTAACATATTTGTATTGTAAACCATTATGTAATGGTCGTGTGTAAACATGATATTTTAGATTATCATTATTTGATAATCTACGTAAATCTTTTTAAACCTTTATTTATGAAATAAAGGTTATGGTTTGTTTTAAAAATGAATGCAGTCTTTGAAAAACGTCTCATATAGAGGTCAAAACCTCGCAACGAAATCAATTAATATGGAACGTTTTTAATCAATAAGAACGGGAAATTTCAGTTGGTATCAGAGCCAGGTTCTTAGAGAACCAGAATTTTGCATTAGTGTGTCTTATCGAGTTTGTTAGGATGCATTAGTGAGTCTGGACTTCGACCGTGTTTACTTGAAAAATGATTGCTTAACAAATTTTGTTGGAAACTATATATTTTTAACATGTGAATATTATGTGATATATTAATCTCTTAACGCGTTTGATATTATGTGATAGATGTCTACCTCTAGAACAAGTCCCATTGACTCACCTAATAATAATGAAGAGTCAAATGTAAATTGGAATGATTCGTGGACTGATTCACAAGTTCCCGAAGAGGAACCGGAAGAAGAGTCGGAACCGGAAGAAGAATCGGAACCGGAAGAAGAATCGGAACCGGAAGAAGAATCGGAACCGGTGGGGGAAATAATAAAATGGTTAAGTAAAAGAAAATCCTCAACCAACCGACCAAGGTTAATTATGGTCAATGGTGTTTCCGCCAAGGAAGCAAAATATTGGGAGGATTACCAATTCTCCGATGAATCGGATTCCGACGAGAATTCCGATGATGTTATAGAAATTACCCCAACTGAATTTAAAAAGGCAAAAGAAAATAATAAGGGAAAGGGCATAAAAATAGAGAAATCTAATTCCAACCCCGATGAACTTTATATGTATCGTCAACCCCCGAAGTCCTTAAGTTGTAATAATGACCCGGGAACCTCTAAACCACCAGGTTTTTCTAAACCAATGTGGATAACGACGGCTCGTATTAGGGGAACATCATATATCCCTAGAAACTTGGCAAAACGAACCAAAACCGAAGAAGAAGAAACAAGCGAGTCGGAATAAGATAGTTGTATTCGTGTGGTGTAATATATGTAATATAGTGTGCTTATGCTTTATGATATATGTAAAAATTGCTTGTATTAATAAGTATTTTTTTTATGAATCTAACTCTTGTCTATTTTACAGTATAAAAACACAAAATGGATAGACAACCCAATATTTTAAGAGACCTACCCGGAGACATGATTGATGAAATCTTGTCTAGAGTCGGTCAGAATTCTTCGGCACAACTATTTAAGGCGAGATCAGTTTGTAAGACATTCGAAGAACGTTCCAAGAATGCCTTGGTTTATAAAAGGCTTTCGTTCGAAAGATGGGGGATATCACATTGGGAAATCCATAAGTTACGATGTGTTTACTTTGACGCATATATTGCGGGGAACCCAAATGCTATTTTACGCAATGGTTTAAGAAATTATTTTGACTCAATATATCCGAATATTGGACTTCGTGATTTAGAAAAAGCGGCTAACATGCAACATAAAGAAGCATGTTATGCTTACGGATTAGTAATGTTCGCTTCTCACTGAAGTGAGAACAAGAACATCGGGCTACAACTATTAAACAAAACGTTCCCACAAGTGACGGAGTCGGTAATTGGGGTAAGAAATGAGGTTTTTAGATTGTTACGGGACTGTTGGACATTACGTAACCCTCGTCCCTTTGACGACGTTACAACACGCTGTCTTATCAACGGCCATAACGGTTATGTTCCACAAGACCAAGGATGGGAAGTAATCCTAGTAAAACCAGAATGCATGACTTGTTTCTGGACGTATGAATTACGTGTCTTTATTGCCTTTGCTGAACAACTTGTGTACTAGCTAGAATTATCTTCACAACCATCTTGTATCAAATTTATTGTGTGCTATATTTCATGAATAAGCAGTATTGTAAGTTTGTAAAATATTGTGTAAAAGTTTGAACGCGAAATATTATTATAATCAGTTTTTCATATAGAATTGTAGTAGTTGAATTGTATATTAGCTACTAAGTATGAACTTAACGGGTAGGTACTACCCGAATTTAAACTTATAAAACGCTAATATGAAGAAAAAGCTTTTATAAATGAGTTCATATTATGCTACGAAATACTATTAACTACTCTTAATATTATGTATGATTAACTTGTTCCATTTGACTATTTTGAAGGAAATGGCACCGACTACTCGACACACCGTGAATATGAATGAAGAGGAATTCCGTACTTTTCTAGCTTCAAACATAGCCGCAGTACAGGCTGCGCTACATACCAACAATAACCTTGGATCTAGCAGTACAGGAAATCGTGTAGGATGCACCTACAAAGAATTCACTGCCTGCAAACCTTTGGAATTTGATGGAACCGAAGGACCGATCGGATTGAAACGGTGGACCGAGAAGGTCGAATCGGTGTTTGCCATAAGTAAGTGTACTGAAGAGGACAAAGTGAAGTACGCTACGCATACCTTCACAGGTTCTGCGTTAACATGGTGGAATACCTATCTAGAGCAAGTGGGACAAGACGATGCGTACGCACTACCATGGTCAGCATTCAAGCACTTGATGAACGAGAAGTACCGTCCCAGAACCGAGGTCAATAAGCTCAAGACAGAATTTAGAGGGTTATGAACCCAAGGATTTGATATTACCACGTATGAAGGACGATTCACAGAATTGTGCCTATTGTGTCCGGGAGCATTCGAAGATGAGGAAGAGAAGATCGACGCATTTGTGAAAGGATTACTGGAAAGAATCCAAGAAGATATAAGTTCACACGAGCCCGCCTCCATACAACAGGCATGTAGAATGGCTCACAAACTAGTGAACCAGATTGAAGAAAGAATTAAAGAACAGACTGCTGAAGAGGCCAATGTTAAGCAAGTCAAAAGAAAGTGGGAGGAAAACGGTGATAAGAATCACCAATACAACAACAACAGCAATTACAACAATAATCGCAACAATTATCTCAACAATCGCAACATCAATCGCAACTACAACAAACGTTCCAACAACAACAACAACAACAACAACAACAACAACAACAACTACAACAATCATCCCAATAACAATAATAACCGCAACAACAACAACAATCAGAAGCAGCTATGCCAAAGGTGTGAAAAGTATCACTCGGGGTTCTGCACCAAATTTTGCAACAAGTGTAAAAGAAATGGTCATAGCGCGGCGAAGTGTGAGGTCTACAGACCAGGGGTTAATAGAACGAAAGGAACAAATGGTGTCGGAACGAGTAATGGCGGAGCAAGTAGTGTCAGAGCAAGTTATGCCAATGTAGTTTGTTATAAATGTGGAAAACCGGGCCACATTATTAGAAATTGCCCGAACCAGGAGAACACGAATGGACAAGGCCGCGGAAGAGTTTTCAATATTAATGCGGCAGAGGCACAGGAAGACCCGGAGCTTGTTACGGGTACTTTTCTTATTGACAATAAATCTGCTTACGTTTTATTTGATTCGGGTGCGGATAGATGCTATATGAGTAGAGATTTTTGTGCTAAATTAAGTTGTCCATTGACGCCTTTGGATAGTAAATTTTTACTCGAATTAGCAAATGGTAAATTAATTTCAGCAGATAATATATGTCGGAATCGAGAAATTAAACTGGTTAGCGAAACATTTAAGATTGATTTGATACCAGTAGAGTTAGGGAGTTTTGATGTGATTATCGGTATGGACTGGTTGAAAGAAGTGAAAGCAGAGATCGTTTGTTACAAAAAATGCAATTCGCATTATACGAGAAAAAGGAAAACCCTTAATGGTGTACAGAGAAAAGGGCAACACGAAGTTACATCTTATTAGTAATTTGAAGGCACAAAAACTAATAAGAAAACGTTGCTATGCTGTTCTAGCACACGTCGAGAAAGTACAAACTGAAGAAAAGAGCATCAATGATGTTCCCATTGCAAAAGAATTTCCCGATGTATTTCCGAAAGAATTACCGGGATTACCCCCACATCGATCCGTGGAATTTCAAATAGATCTTGTACCAGGAGCTGCACCAATAGCTCGTGCTCCTTACAGACTCGCACCCAGCGAGATGAAAGAACTGCAAAGCCAATTACAAGAACTTTTAGAGCGTGGTTTCATTCGACCAAGCACATCACCGTAGGGAGCTCCTGTTTTGTTTGTCAAGAAGAAAGATGGTACATTCAGGTTGTGTATAGACTACCGAGAGTTGAACAAACTTACCATCAAGAACCGCTACCCACTACCGAGAATCGATGACTTATTTGATCAACTACAAGGCTCGTCTGTTTATTCAAAGATTGACTTACGTTCCGGGTATCATCAAATGCGGGTGAAAGAAGATGATATTCCAAAGACTGCTTTCAGAACACGTTACGGTCATTACGAGTTTATGTTCATGCCGTTTGGTTTAACTAATGCACCAGCTGTGTTCATGGACCTTATGAACCGAGTGTGTGGACCATACCTTGACAAGTTTGTCATTGTTTTCATTGATGACATACTTATTTACTCAAAGAATGACCAAGAACACGGTGAACATTTGAGAAAGGTGTTAGAAGTATTGAGGAAGGAAGAATTGTACGCTAAGTTTTCAAAGTGTGCATTTTGGTTAGAAGAAGTTCAATTCCTCGGTCACATAGTGAACAAAGAAGGTATTAAGGTGGATCCGGCAAAGATAGAAACTGTTGAAAAGTGGGAAACCCCGAAAACTCCGAAACACATACGCCAGTTTTTAGGACTAGCTGGTTACTACAGAAGGTTCATCCAAGACTTTTCCAGAATAGCAAAACCCTTGACTGCATTAACGCATAAAGGGAAGAAATTTGAATGGAATGATGAACAAGAGAAAGCGTTTCAGTTATTGAAGAAAAAGCTAACTACAGCACCTATATTGTCATTGCCTGAAGGGAATGATGATTTTGTGATTTATTGTGACGCATCAAAGCAAGGTCTCGGTTGTGTATTAATGCAACGAACGAAGGTGATTGCTTATGCGTCTAGACAATTGAAGATTCACGAACAAAATTATACGACGCATGATTTGGAATTAGGCGCGGTTGTTTTTGCATTAAAGACTTGGAGGCACTACTTATATGGGGTCAAAAGTATTATATATACCGACCACAAAAGTCTTCAACACATATTTAATCAGAAACAACTGAATATGAGGCAGCGTAGGTGGATTGAATTATTGAATGATTACGACTTTGAGATTCGTTACCACCCGGGGAAGGCAAATGTGGTAGCCGATGCCTTGAGCAGGAAGGACAGAGAACCCATTCGAGTAAAATCTATGAATATAATGATTCATAATAACCTTACTACTCAAATAATGGAGGCGCAAAAAGGAGTTTTAAAAGAGGGAAATTTAAAGGATGAAATACCCAAAGGATCGGAGAAGCATCTTAATATTCGGGAAGACGGAACCCGGTATAGGGCTGAAAGGATTTGGGTACCAAAAGTTTAGAGATATGAGAGAAATGGTACTTAGAGAAGCTCATAAAACCAGATACTCAATACATCCTGGAACGGGGAAGATGTACAAGGATCTCAAGAAACATTTTTGGTGGCCGGGTATGAAAGCTGATGTTGCTAAATACGTAGGAGAATGTTTGACGTGTTCTAAGGTCAAAGCTGAGCATCAGAAAGCATCAGGTCTACTTCAACAACCCGAAATCCCAGAATGGAAATGGGAAAACATTACCATGGATTTCATCACTAAATTGCCAAGGACTGCAAGTGGTTTTGATACTATTTGGGTAATAGTTGATCGTCTGACCAAATCAGCACACTTCCTGCTAATAAGAGAAGATAACAAGATGGAGAAGTTAGCACGACTGTATTTGAAGGAAGTCGTCTCCAGACATGGAATACCAATCTCTATTATCTCTGATAGGGATGGCAGATTTATTTCAAGATTCTGGCAGACATTACAGCAAGCATTAGGAACTCGTCTAGACATGAGTACTGCCTATCATCCACAAACTGATGGGCAGAGCGAAAGGACGATACAAATGCTTGAAGACATGCTACGAGCATGTGTTATTGATTTCGGAAACAGTTGGGATCGACATCTACCATTAGCAGAATTTTCCTACAACAACAGCTACCATTCAAGCATTGAGATGGCGCCGTTTGAAGCACTTTATGGTAGAAAGTGCAGGTCTCCGATTTTTTGGAGTGAAGTGGGGGATAGACAGATTACGGGTCCGGAGATTATACAAGAAACTACCGAGAAGATCATCCAAATTCAACAACGGTTGAAAACCGCCCAAAGTCGACAAAAGAGCTACGCTGACATTAAAAGAAAAGATATAGAATTTGAAATTGGAGAGATGGTCATGCTTAAAGTTGTACCTTGGAAAGGCGTTGTTCGATTTGGTAAACGAGGGAAATTAAATCCAAGGTATATTGGACCATTCAAGATTATTGATCGTGTCGGACCAGTAGCTTACCGACTTGAGTTACCTCAACAACTCGCGGCTGTACATAACACTTTCCACATCTCGAATTTAAAGAAATGTTTTGCTAAAGAAGATCTCACTATTCCGTTAGATGAAATCCAAATCAACGAAAAACTCCAATTCATCGAAGAACCCGTCGAAATAATGGATCGTGAGGTTAAAAGACTTAAGCAAAACAAGATACCAATTGTTAAGGTTCGATGGAATGCTCGTAGAGGACCCGAGTTCACCTGGGAGCATGAAGATCAGATGAAGAAGAAATACCCGCATCTATTTCCAGAAGATTCGTCAACACCTTCAACAGCTTAAAATTTCGGGACGAAATTTATTTAACGGGTAGGTACTGTAGTGACCCGAACTTTTCCATGTTTATATATATTAATTGAGATTGATATTTACATGATTAAATATTTCCAACATGTTAAGCAATCAAACTTGTTAAGACTTGATTAATTGAAATATGTTTCATATAGACAATTGACCACCCAAGTTGACCGGCGATTCACGAACGTTAAAACTTGTAAAAACGACATGACGATATATATATATGGATATACATATGGTTAACATGAGATTATGATAAGTAAGTATCTCCATAAGTATATTAACAATGAGTTATATACATATAAACAAGACTACTAACTTAAGGATTTCGAAACGAGACATATATGTAACGATTATCGTTGTAACGACATTTAAATGTATATATATCATAATAAGATATATTAATATATCATAATATCATGATAATATAATAATTTAACATCTCATTAGATATAATAAACAATGGGTTAACAACATTAATTGAGATCGTTAACTTAAAGGTTTCAAAACAACACTTACATGTAACGACTAACGATGACTTAACGACTCAGTTAAAATGTATATACATGTAGTGTATTTAGATGTATTAAAATACTTTTGGAAGACTTCAAGAAATATATCAAAACACTCATACTTAACGAAAATGGTTACAGTTACTTTCCCATTCTTTTCTTTCATCAAGAATTCTAGTCGTATTCTTACCCGTATTATACATAGCTTCAAAACGTACTTACTATGGGTATATACCAATAGGAACTAGCATGGGATTCCACTCTTGATTATGTCATGTATGACTAATCAATTTTAACTTCTACCATGAGCTAGTCAACTAACTAGAACTCCTTTTAACCCCACTCACCACTCACCAATTACCACTCATCATTCACTTCCAATTCTCTTTCAAATTCTCTCTCAACACACCCACACTATTATGAACGTATTTTTCCAGTAGTTAATCATCATCTTCATCAAAAATCACTTCAAGAATCAAGCTATAATCATCATAGGAAGAACACTTCAAGAACACTTCAAAAATCCCTTCAAGTTTACTAATTTACTTCCAAGCTTTCTAATCCATTCTAAGTAATTATCTAAGATCAAGAAACCTCTGTTATATACAGTAGGTTATCTTTATTATTCAAGGTAATATTCATATTCAAACTTTGATTCAATTTCTATAACTATAAACTATCTTAATTCGAGTAAAAATCTTACTTGAACTTGTTTTTGTGTCATGATCCTACTTCAAGAACTTTCAAGCCATCCAAGATCCTTTGAAGCTAGATCATTTCTTGTCACTTCCAGTAGGTTTACCTACTAAACTTGAGGTAGTAATGATGTTCATAACATCATTCGATTCATATATATAAAACTATCTTATTCGAAGGTTTAAACTCGTAATCACTAGAACATAGTTTAGTTAATTCTAAACTTGTTCGCAAACAAAAGTTAATCCTTCTAACTTGACTTTTAAAATCAACTAAACACATGTTCTATATCTATATGATATGCTAACTTAATGATTTAAAACCTGGAAACACGAAAAACACCGTAAAACCGGATTTACGCCGTCGTAGTAACACCGCGGGCTGTTTTGGGTTAGTTAATTAAAAACTATGATAAACTTTGATTTAAAAGTTGTTATTCTGAGAAAATGATTTTTATTATGAACATGAAACTATATCCAAAAATTATGGTTAAACTCAAAGTGGAAGTATGTTTTCTAAAATGGTCATCTAGACGTCGTTCTTTCGACTGAAATGACTACCTTTACAAAAACGACTTGTAACTTATTCTTCCGACTATAAACCTATACTTTTTCTGTTTAGATTCATAAAATAGAGTTCAATATGAAACCATAGCAATTTGATTCACTCAAAACGGATTTAAAATGAAGAAGTTATGGGTAAAACAAGATTGGATAATTTTTCTCATTTTAGCTACGTGAAAATTGGTAACAAATCTATTCCAACCATAACTTAATCAACTTGTATTGTATATTATGTAATCTTGAGATACCATAGACACGTATACAATGTTTCGACCTATCATGTCGACACATCTATATATATTTCGGAACAACCATAGACACTCTATATGTGAATGTTGGAGTTAGCTATACAGGGTTGAGGTTGATTCCAAAATATATATAGTTTGAGTTGTGATCAATACTGAGATACGTATACACTGGGTCGTGGATTGATTCAAGATAATATTTATCGATTTATTTCTGTACATCTAACTATGGACAACTAGTTGTAGGTTACTAACGAGGACAGCTGACTTAATAAACTTAAAACATCAAAATATATTAAAAGTGTTGTAAATATATTTTGAACATACTTTGATATATATGTATATATTGTTATAGGTTCGTGAATCAACCAGTGGCCAAGTCTTACTTCCCGACGAAGTAAAAATCTGTGAAAGTGAGTTATAGTCCCACTTTTAAAATCTAATATTTTTGGGATGAGAATACATGCAGGTTTTATAAATGATTTACAAAATAGACACAAGTACGTGAAACTACATTCTATGGTTGAATTATCAAAATCGAATATGCCCCTTTTTATTAAGTCTGGTAATCTAAGAATTAGGGAACAGACACCCTAATTGACGCAAATTCTAAAGATAGATCTATTGGGCCTAACAAACCCCATCCAAAGTACCAGATGCTTTAGTACTTCGAAATTTATATCATATCCGAAGGGTGTCTCGGAATGATGGGGATATTCTTATATATGCATCTTGTTAATGTCGGTTACCAGGTGTTCACCATATGAATGATTTTTATCTCTATGTATGGGATGTGTATTGAAATATGAAATCTTGTGGTCTATTGTTACGATTTGATATATATAGGTTAAACCTATAACTCACCAACATTTTTGTTGACGTTTAAAGCATGTTTATTCTCAGGTGAATATTAAGAGCTTCCGCTGTTGCATACTAAAATAAGGACAAGATTTGGAGTCCATGTTTGTATGATATTGTGTAAAAACTGCATTCAAGAAACTGATTTCAATGTAACATATTTGTATTGTAAACCATTATGTAATGGTCGTGTGTAAACAGGATATTTTAGATTATCATTATTTGATAATCTACGTAAAGCTTTTTAAACCTTTATTTATGAAATAAAGGTTATGGTTTGTTTTAAAAATGAATGCAGTCTTTGAAAAACGTCTCATATAGAGGTCAAAACCTCATAACGAAATCAATTAATATGGAACGTTTTTAATCAATAAGAACGGGACATTTCAGATATGGTTTGTATAGATTTTATCAAAATAATCCCGTAGTCATTTTAGCCATTTTTAACCAATATTGTTTTGCCCATAACTTCTTCATTACAACCGTTTTGAGTGAATCAAATTGCTATGGTTTTGTAACGAACCCAAGTTTTTGGAAATGAACTAAAAAAGTAGTGGTTTTGTTGGTCCCTTGATGAACAACAAGAGTATTGTAGAGGGGGGTGAATACAATTCTTTTAATTAACTTAACAATTAAGACACTGTTTTGTATTCAAGCAAGTAAATTAAATAGAGTCAAAGATAATTTTTCAGCAGTTTATTCCTTATTGATTAAATCACAAAGAATTACAGCTATCCATGGAGGAATGATAGTTGGTTGATACAGATTTACCTAAGTATAGCTATAGAGGGTGTTCTAAGCTATCACACGTTTTGGACTCTAAATAAACAAAACTCACACCACTAGTTGTTACAATAGTGGATACATCAATTTATACTAGTCCTATTATCCGTGTAATTGTTCTATTGTCCACTGGTACATAGGATATCTGTACTTGTGGGGACAACTGCATCAGAGAGCGTGCTCTCCTCTTTCCTCTTTGGTAGCTATTTGTAGGAACACCCCAATTCGGTTTGGCACCACTATTTGTTTAAACAAATAGAATGTTGTGTTCCCTAGGTGTTGACAAAGTATAACACATGTCTACACATGCGTTAAACTTCTGCATTCCCACGTGGTCTTGTAAGGTCACTTGTCAGCCGTCGATGCGTGTCCTTTTCTATTCAACTTTGTCTTTGACTTCTGTTGAATAGTACAATTGATGTAGACAACTCAGGAAACCACTATACTTGTAAAGGAGCATAGCTATCTTGTGTAGTAAGCTGCATTCCAGCTATGCTGCTTCTTCATTGCTGAGTCACTTGATATTCTTGAATTGCTGAGTACACATCCCGTGCTAATTGAATGATACTGTCTACCTTGTGCTGGTAGACTAAGCAGCAAACTAAACACTCGACACAGCAATATCTGCTATTTATACATAAACAAACTTGTGCAGACTGCACATAACATTTTAGTGCAAATAAATTACAGTTTTATCATAATTAAATCCTTAATTATTTTGGGGACTCAACAATCTCCCCATATTTGATGATGACAAAACCTATGACATAAAGAGAAAGCACTAAAGCCAGCACTAAGGGACCTAACAAAAAATAGGCAGTAAATTTGTCCCTTTTTTGTTTGTTTTGGGATCTTTTGCTGAGTTATCTATATCTTATAAATTGATACGATTTTGAAGATAGACACATTTCATTTTCATTACAGTAGAGTATATACAAACATTTACAAAACAGTATAATGAAAAATGAAATAACAAAAGATACAATTAATTATAAGAAGGCTATCTATCTTTATCTTTATCTTTATCTTTCTATTGTTCTTCACTAGATAGCTCTTCTTCCTTTACTTTGAGGGCTGCCCAGGCCTCAGGGAATAGGTAAGGTAGCTCAGCATGGTCATACACTGGAATTTGAGGGGGTAGAATGATGGGATCTCTCCTTTGTGGACCTGCACCAATAGACTTCTTCCTTTTAGGCTTTTGAGAGAGAACTGAAGGTATTTCTTATGCCCGAGAGACATATTAAATTAATGTGGCTAATATGTTTTGATCCAAGTCGGGTCATACCCAATAACAAGCTTACCGACACCTTATACGTATTTAATTTTAACGATGGATCATTAAATAAATTTGCGACACTTGAATTTTAGAAAAATCAGTTTTCTAAAATATTATCACTTGAGATAAATTATTTGGATAATTTATAAGATAAGGAATTAATTATTTATAGGTTTAAATAATTATGTTGTGTTATATTTTATAAATTGGTTTATAAAATGCAAGTAACTTAACAAATACATGGGTTTTTATAACTAGTTTTATAAAAATTATTCATTTTTGAAATCCCCTCATAGATGGCGTTTTTGGGGAACAAAAAGGGGGCTTACCCATGCTTATTTATTGGTTACTTTTAATACACACTTCCTTAAGTGCATGCTTATGCTTTTAACCAAAAAATCACTCAAACATTCAAGACAAGTTGGAAAAACTCTATCTTTCTCTCCCTTTTTGCTGCTGGCCGAACCCAAACAAGGAAAAAAGAGGGAGTTTTGCATGGTAATTTAGTCCATCAAGTGTCTAAAATCCTAACTAAATCATTGGTGGTGTTGGTCACAAAAGGTTGGTGGGTATTACTCTCTTGAGGCTTCAAGTTAGAAGTAGTTATTCCATTATCTTCATCATAATCTTGCTCATTCGAACCAACCCTCAACAAGCTTGAGGAGGTATAATATCTTAACCCACTTATAGTTTGTAAGCATATTTCACAACTTGATCCTATTTGGGATTTAACTTTAATTGGTTAAAGAATAACATGTATAAAATCGGTTTTACAAGCTTCTGCAAAGTTTATTTCTTAAAATGGGTTTAAGTATTATGAACATGTTAAGTCCCAACAATGGTATCTAGAGCTGAGGTTGTTGAAATATGCTCCGAGATGATTATTAAACCCACTATATTTTGCATTTTATGAACATGCATGAAAGTAGAATGCAAAAATTTTCGGGTTTGGGTGGGTTTGATATTTTGGCTAAAAATATGGGACACAAAATTGGGTTTTGGGTTCTTCCATTTTGGTCATTTTTGGTTGTATGTTGATGTTCACAATCCTAGCCTTGACCTTGTGTTTGGTTGCATGCTTGTTTGACTTAATATTTATTCATTTGGTATGTAATATTATTTATTCATTTGGCATGTAATATTATTTATTCATTTGGTTATGTAATTTATTTTATATATGGCATGTAAAATAGAATAGGTTGTATTTTCATTTTCTAGAAAAATGTATTAGGATATATTTTTTGTAACAAGATGAAGATACAAGATAAAGACAAGAAAGAACACAAGGAAGAAGCATTTGGATGCAAGATTAAGTGGGAGATTTGAAATCTCCTACTTTGTGTTTTGACCCATTGACCATTGACATTTGTTTTCGGCTAAACAAATGTCTACCAAATTGGCTAGATTGTGAACATATTGTTTTGCATGCGTGATTGTTTATTTGTTTGATTATAGATTGTATGTTTGGTTGCTACAAAAAAATCGACAAACAAAACTATAATTTAATTGGTTAAATTAGAAATTATTAACAACATGCAAAGAACAATAATTTAATTGGTTAAATTAAAAATGGCTAAAAGGATTTTAATAATTGGTTATTAAAACATAATAAAATGGTTTATTTTTAATGTAATAAAATTTGCTTTATTACATGACATGAAAATCTTTTCATAAGTACCACACACTAAATGCATGTTAGTGTATGGTATAAAAGTTTTCTTAAACTAGAAATAATGAAAACTTAAAATCCCTTTTATTAACAAGGTAAACAAGTTTAACGCCATCCTTTTATGTGACACTTAGACATATTAGGGAACTTATAATGGGATAAAGGTCACATAACCATTATAAGCAAACTAATATGATTAAGGTGAATTTCACATGCTTGTGGGATAAAGGTCACCTAACCACTTGTATGTTAAGTTTACATGTTTACACAAGTAGGACGACTTGATTTAGGAATCATGAACTTAAGGTCATCGAAGCATGAGGAACAAATAGGCGTTGATGGGATAAATATGCCATGCAAAAGGATTGCATGATCCCATACCTTAGGAATTGCAAAGGGATTGCAATTGTCATATAAATGACTACCTAGCTAAATCAAATAACGGGATAAAGGTCACCTAACCGGAATTTGGTTTACCGTTGGATTCTAAAATTTAATATATCAATTGGATTTAAAAAGGGTATTGATTGTTAAATTAAATTAAAATTGATACTTAAACGAACTTTGTTAATTTTGTAGATGGCCGCCAATAACAACAACATTCCAAACGCACCAATCAACTTTAACAACCTATCATTAAGGTCCTTACTCGAAAAAGAAAAACTCAACCATACGAATTTCATGGATTGGTATCGCAATCTAAGAATTGTCCTCAAGCTTGAGGATAGAGCGTATGTGTTGGAAGACCCAATTCCCGATCAACCCGGGGAGGATGATTTAGAGGGTATGGCATATTGGGAGAAATATTGCGCCGATTCGGTGCAAGTTTCTTGCCTTATGCATAGGACCATGATCCCCGAACTCCAAAAGGATTTTGAGCATCATGGAGCATATGACATGATCACTCAGTTGAAGGAGATGTTCCTTCAACAAGCTAGTATTGAGCGCTTCAAAACGGTTCGAGCGCTTCATTCTTGTCGAATGGACGACTCCCAATCCGTCTCATCCTATGTTCTTAAGATGAAAAGCCTGATTGATCGATTGCACCGTCTAAACTGCAACGTGTCTAATGAATTAGCCACAGACCTTATCCTCAAATCTTTATCAAAAAGGCTTGACACATTCGTGTTGAATTACAACATGAATGAGGATAAGAGCATTGGCGAATTGCATGCCATGCTTAGGACGGCCGAATCAAGCATGGGTAAAAGGGCTTCACCCATGCTTACGATCAATCAAGGTGGGTCCAAGAACGATTCCACTTCTAAGCCAAAGGTGGCTAAGAGGAAAGGACCCGCCTACCAAGGCAAGGGCAAGGGAAAGGGGAAGATGGTTACCCCAACCAATAATAACAAGAAGCAAAAGGTTGCTGGTAAAGCAAACCCCAAGGAAGATCCATGCTATGGTTCCAGTGAGATGGGTCACTGGAAACGCAACTGCCCGATCTATCTAAAGGAGTTGAAAGAAAAAAGGGATGCAGGGCAAACCTCAGGTAATGAATATATGGTATACGTTAAGCTTAGTATTACTTCTTCTAATACATGGGTATTAGACACAGGATGTGGAACTTATATTTGCAATTCTTTGCAGGGGTTCAAAAGAAGTAAACAAGATGCGGGAACAACAAGTCTCTTCATGGGAAATGGTGCAAAGGCGCACGTAGAAGCTCAAGGAGACTTTATTTTGAAGCTACAAACTGGTTTGGAGCTTGTTTTGAAAAATGTTTTGTATACACCTGATTTGACACGAAACATTATTTCTGTATCCCGTTTGAGACAATTTGGTTTTAATCTTAATTTTATTAATGATGACATCCATGTTTCTTTAGATAATGTGTTCTATTTTAAGGCTTCGCCTTTGAATGGTATTTATGAATTGGTTCATGATGACACATCACACAATAGCTCAATGTTCCATGCAAACACTAAGAAACTCAAAAGGGATTTGAGTGATTCCTACTTATGGCATTGTCGCCTTGGTCACATAAACAAGAACCGAATGCATACACTTCAAAAGAATGGTCTTTTGAAATCAAGTGAGCTAGACTCATTTGATGTATTTGAATCTTGTTTACAAGGAAAAATGACTAAAGCACCTTTCAAAGGGACCTATGAAAGGGCTAAAGACTTATTGGGATTAATATATTTGGATGTATGTGGACCCTTTAAGCCCATGACTGGGAATGGTGAAAGATACTTCGTTACTTTCATTGATGACTTCAGTCGTTTCGGATATGTCTACTTATTAAGGCACAAGGACGAAACTTTTGAAGCATTCAAAGAATATCAAAACGAAGTACAAAATTAACTCAACAAGAAAATCAAGGTACTTCGTACCGATAGAGGAGGTGAATACCTAAGCGATGCTTTCCAAGATCATCTTAAAAGTTGTGGGATTATCTCGTACCTTACTCCTCCTGGAACACCCCAACTTAATGGAGTGTCCGAAAGGAGGACCTGAACTCTAATAGATATGGTTCAATCTATGATGGCAAGAAGCTCGTTACCTCTATCATTTTGGGGTTATTGTCTATGCTCCGTGGCTTGTATTCTAAATATGGCCCCAACCAAGAATGTGGAACGAACTCCTCATGAGATGTGGTTTGGAAAACCTCCTTCTCTATCATACTTGAAAGTATGGGGATGTGAAGCTTATCCTAAGCGCTTCGTCGCTAATAAGCCGAATGCTCGATCCACGAAGTGTATCTTCATTGGATATCCCAAGGATGATATGGATACTATTTCTATGATCCAATCGAGCAAAATGTGTTTGTTGCTCGAAAGGCGGAATTCCTTGAAACTAAGTTCCTAATGGAAGGTAATAATGAAAGGAAGATAGATCTTGAAGAGGTTCAAGATCAAGGATATGATACACAATTGGTTGATGTGATGACCCGGAAATTTCCGACCAAATTTAAACATAATTTTAATATGAATCCGACACGATAAGCAAAGTCTGTATTGTTGAGTCTCGAAAAATTTGAACTGTTTCGTATATTGATTTGACTTTTGGCCATTACCAACGATTCACGAACAACTATTTGTAAATAGATATGCATATACTAAAAATATATATATATATATATATATATATATATATATATATATATATATATATATATATATATATATATATATATATATATGTGTATATAATAATATGAAATATTATATATTGTAATGTAACTGTTAGAATTAATTATGTAAAATAATAAAAATTATTATTTAAAAAGTAACTATATATATAAAACTAAAATATATATTTTGTGATTTCGAAGTTATTTAGTAAACGACGGTAACGTTCAATTGTCAGTAAACGAGTTAAAAAGGAACTTATGCAATTTTAAAATAAACGGGGATCCAAAAATGAGTTTTATAAATTATAAACTTACTAATAATATATTTAGGAGTTATTTGATAAATTTTAACACTAACTATATTTTTCTTGGGGTTGGGAGTGAATAATTAATTTAATTTTTATTTAAGAGTTAATGACCGAATTCTATACCATAATGACTAAAATAATTAAAGATGATTAATATAAAAATTTGGGATTTTTCTGGAAACTTTTATCCGCCACTGATTATCAACGGATCACGATATACTATTCGAATTAAAACTATCGGTACAATAGTGGGTGACGGCTTTCATATTAGTCATGTGAATTATTCTCTTAATATAATATATATAGATAAATAGATATAAATATATATGTGATGACAACTAAATTAGTGCTGGAGATAATCATTTACATTCAATTACTGTTTTGTTTGGAGTTCCCCACAGCCTATCTCTAATTCTATATACACTTGTACCTATACACTAAAGAGTGAGATAAACATATATACATATGAAATAACACACATACTGAGATATAGATATAATTCAGCTAACACTCGCCACCTTCACCTTCACCATGACCACCATCGTCCACCGAGTACCACCATCACTATCTTTAACACCACCATCCTTCAACTCTCTAACCACCATAAGCTTCCACCGCCCTCTTTGCTTTCATTATCATCATAATCATCAACAACCGTCACCATCTCCTACTACTAGTATACTACTTACTGTTTCTGTTTCCTTAAAACCAACAAACCCATGTACGCTATTATTATTATTATTATTATTATTATTATTATTATTATTATTATTATTATTATTATTATTATTATTATTATTATTATTATTGTTATTATTATTATTATTATTATTATTATTATTATTTTCTTCTTCTTTTCTCTTCGAATTTCTATTGCTATAATTGTATTCTGTTCCTAATCGTGATATTAAAATACCATTGTAAACTGCTTACTGTGATGTCTGTTGCAAAATCCCTCACCCCTCAAACCATCATAATCATCTTAATTCTAGTTTTCTTGTTCAACGCATCACCACTATCTTTAACTGCTACAGCCGTACAACTTAACCCTATAACAACCACCATCCACACCACCCTACAACCACCATGAAATCCTCACCCTAGTTATCGTTATTATTGTTATTTCTTTTGTTCCTGTTTCGTGAACATCACCAACCGAAAGCCATGAGGAGACTGCAATTTCCATTGTTGTTATTGTTACTTTGAACTGTATTACTATTGCTGAACCTAAACTACAAAACCACCATACTCGACCATAAAAACCCATCTGATTTCGTCGTGATTTAATTGCTACAACTGGGTATTATTGTTCTTGATTCAGTCTGTAACAAAAACCCACTTTTATTATTCGATTGTTGCTGCTATATTTTCCTGTTTTGGATCAAAAAACCCTCACCATCTTCAATCTTCGAAACAAATCACCTGCAACAAAACCTATACCCACATTTATTTTTATTGATGTTCCCATCTCTACATTTTTAATCGATATAAAAAGGGTTGTTTTCTTTTTCATCTTGGCCGATAAATACCAAAAAGGGTTAACCACTTGTGCAAGTTAGTGACTCATTGTTCGTATTAAATATTCGATGGGGCCAGACAGGATACACACACGCATATACGTCTTTTAGACTCAATAGATATTGTTTTTGTAAGATGGGCTGATAGAAAATAGAAATCAAATTGGGCTGAGTTGTTATTTGTTTTATTTGTGGGCCGTAATAGTGGGTATTGGACTGCCATGTTCTATTTTAATAATTGGGCCGTAAAAATCATTTTAGCTGTTGGGCCGGTTAATGGAGTTGGGCCAGAAGGAAGTTGGGTCAGATTGTAGATGGTGATGACGGGTTAAGTAATTAAAAGTATCAAATATATACAAGGAAGTAACAAGTGGGGGAGTGGTTTAGGAAGGAAATGGGTAGACGAGAGGTCTCGGGTTCAATTCCCAGCGGTGACAGTTTCATCTTTTATTTTTTTGAAGCTTATAAATTCTCTTAAGGTATTTTTATTATTATTATTATTATTATTATTATTATTATTATTATTATTATTATTATTATTATTATTATTATTATTATTATTATTATTATTATTATTATTATTATTATTATTATCATTTATATTATTATCATTGTTATCATTATAATTATGATAAAAAAAGGATATATAAATGATAAAATATTAAGATAAAAGTAATTATGTTTATATTTAATGATTATGAATATTATAAGTAAGATTAAGATTAGGTTAAAATTATAAATACATATAATATTATCATTAGTAGTAAGATCATCATCATCATCATCATTATTATTATTATTATTATTATTATTATTATTATTATTATTATTATTATTATTATTATTATTATTATTATTATTATTATTATTATTACTATTATTATTATTATTATTATTATTATTATTATTATTATTATTATTATTATTATTATTATTATTATTATTATTATTATTATTATTATTAAGTATTAAGTATTATTAACAAAACTATTATTTTCATTATCATTATTATTAAACTTATCATTTTTATTAAAAACTACTATTATTATTAAAAGGATCATTTTTTATTAAAATTATCATTATTATTATTAATATTATTATTATTATTATTATTATTATTATTATTATTATTATTATTATTATTATTATTATTATTAGAATTATCAGGATTTTTATCAAAATTAGTATTATTTTTATCATTATTAGTATTATTAATATATCAAATAAAGATTTTCTATATAAAAATATAGTTATGATATAAAACATAACTGCATTAATATCAACATTACGTATTATATTAAATAATATTTTAATGAGTAATTACTATATTAAAATTTAATATGATAAGTATTAGTTATATAAAATAGATAGATTAAATATAAATTTATCTATATAACATATAATATAACAAGTATATTTATAATAATAATATATAAAAACTTGTTCGATTACTATTTTGTGTTAATATATATATATATATACATTATATAGGTTCGTGAATCCGAGACCAACCCTACACTTGTTCAATGACGTCATATGTATTTTTATTACAAAATACAGTATTGTGAGTTCATTTGATTCCCTTTTACTCTTTACATTTTTGGGACTGAGAATACATGCGCTACTTTTACAACTGCTTTATTAAATGCTTTTAAAATATATTTTTGAACTGAGAATACATGAGATGCTTTTTTAAATGTTTGACGAGATAGACACAAGCAAAACATTCCTCGAATGAATTATTATGCAGACAGAAGTTCTACGGATTATTATTGAATTATGTGGACATGATAATTGCCACCAATTGATGTGAATATTTTTCCCCTGATTATTATTGCTTGGTAACCTAAGAGTTAGAATCAGGTATGGCCATAATTCACGCGAATCCTAAAGGTAGCTACCGGGTTTAACACCCCCACCCAGAATGTTCACTAGACGGAAGAGCTAGTGGGCGTGGTGTTTAGTACTTCGAAGTTTATATATTATACAGACGAGATGTTCTGTTTTGGGGATATTATTGATGCGCTTTATATGTTAAGGTCGGTTACCAAGCCAAGCTATGAAAGCAATGAAAAGTGAATGTTATGTATCGAGAGAATGATTTTATACACAGGTTATGTGTATGTTATTTTTGTGCACGAGATATGTGTACGGTTACTAAGATTCATGAATGATGATTTTGTAAACGAGAAAGGTGTACTGTATTTAAAAGATATCGCATGTACATTACAGGTGGGTATAGGATTCGGGCCCATTTGTACCATGTAGAATTTAAATCTTGTGGTCTATCAAAATGATGAATTTTATTATTTTATGATAAACCTATGAACTCACCAACCTTTTGGTTGACACTTGAAAGCATGTTTATTCTCAGGTATGAAAGAAATCTTCTACTGTGCATTTGCTCATTTTAGAGATATTACTTGGAGTCATTCATGACATATTTCAAAAGACGTTGCATTCGAGTCATTGAGTTCATCAAGATTATTATCAAGTCATTCATAGTTGGATATATTAGGAAATGGTATGCATGCCATCAACTTTTGATGTAATGAAAGTTTGTCTTTTAAAAACGAATGCAATGTTTGTAAAATGTATCATATAGAGGTCAAGTACCTCGCGATGTAACCAAATATAATGTATTCGTCCGGATGGATTAGGACGGGTCACTACAGTTGACACTAGCACTCAACATCAAAATGTTGGGAATGATCACATGGGTGATCAAAGTATACAAGACGTTCGTAGATCTAGTAGGATTACTAATCCTCCTGAGAGATATGGGTTTCTCATGGATGGTTGCTATATGATTGATTTGGATGAACCAACAAACTACCAAGATGCTTTATCAAGGATTGATAATGATAAATGGCAGGAAGCCATGAACGCTGAGATGCAATCCATGTATGACAACCAAGTTTGAGAACCTGTTGTACAACCTACTAGCTCCAGGCTAGTTATTTGTAAATGGCTTTTCAAGAAGAAAACCGACATTCATGGGAACTTGGATACATATAAAGCTAGACTTGTAGCAAAAGGTTTCACTCAAACTCAAGGGGTTGACTATGATGAAACTTTTTCACCTGTGACAATGCTAAAGTCTATTAGGATATTATTTGCCATTGCTGCTCATTATGATTATGAAATATGGCAAATGGATGTCAAGACCGCTTTCCTAAATGGATATCTTGAAGAAGATGTATATATGGTTCAGCTTGAAGGTTTTGTTGATCTGAAATATCCTAATAAAGTGTGTAAGTTAAAGAAGTCAATCTACGAATTGAAACAAGCATCTAGAATGTGGAATCATCGTTTTAATGAGGAGGCCAAGAAATTTGGCTTCATTAAAAATGGTGATGAAGCTTGTGTATACAAGAAAGCTAGTAGGAGCACTGTCATGTTCCTTGTACTATATGTGGATGATATATTGTTATTTGGAGATGATATTCCGGCAATGCAAGGTGTTAAAAGTTGGCTAAGTAGATGCTTCTCCATTAAGGATCTTGGAGAAGCACAATACATTTTGGGTATTGGGATCTACAGAGATAGATCCAAGAAATTGATAAGTTTGAATCAAAGTGCATACATTGAAAAGGTCTTGAAATGGTTCAAGATGGAGAACTCTAAGAAAGGTTTGGTACCTATTCAAAGAGGAACACTTCTCAGTTCATCTCAGTGCCCTACCACAAAAGATGAACAAGAGAGAATGAAGAATGTCTCGTACGCGTCTGCTATTGGGTCAATCATGTATGCAATGATATGCACTAGACCGGATGTGTCATGCGCTCTTAGCTTGACGAGTAGATACCAGAATAACCCTGGAAACAGTCATTGGATTGTGGTTAGAAGTATATTGAAATACCTTAGGAGGACTAAGGATATGTTTCTCATATATGGGTCTGGTGAAGAGGAACTCGTTTTAAAGGGTTACGTGGACGCGAGTTTCCAAACTGATCGAGATGATTCTCGATCACAATCCGGTTATGTCTTCATGTTAAATGGAGGTGCCGTCTCTTGGAAGAGTTCCAAACATGATGTTGTTGCATTATCCACTACAGAGTCAGAGTACATTTCCGCCTCATTGGCAGCTCAGGAAGCTGCATAGATGAAGAAATTGGTCGAAGACTTAGGAGTAGTCCCTTCCATTCAGGACCCTCTTGAGATCTTTTGTGACAACGAGGGTGCAATTGCCCAAATCAAGGAACCTCGTGCTCACCAAAAGACCCGTCACATTGAGCGGAGATTCAACTACATAAGGGATGAAGTTGAAAAGGGAAAGATATGTATTCGTAAAGTTCACACAGATCTTAATATAGCGGATCCACTCACGAAGCTCTTACATGGAGCAAAACACGAAGGACATGTTTGTGCATTAGGGCTTCGATATTCTAGTGATTGGTTGTGATCTGTTTTATGTATTGTAATGGAATGAAGTTTTCAAACTCATTAATATAATTATGGTGTTAATTTATTAAATTTGGGTTATGTTCCTATTTTGCATATTTTATCCAACAATAAGCTATTATTCTAAATTCCATAGTCGATCACATTTGTGGGATCAAGTGTGAGGCCTAGACTATTATGAACTTGGATTGGTATACATTCACAGGCTGAATGTGGGGCAAGGTTGCTACCAAGGTTCATAGATATTTGTGGGATACAAATATTGGAAGACCCGCTCTCAAGATTTACTGTATGGAGCCTTTGTGGTTGATCACATGTAATCTTGAGTAAAAGCGAATATCATTATATCCTCTGACATGAGATACATATTGGGTTCGGATATTTACCAAGTATTGTGCCTTGATTCTTTCCTTCGATATTCTGAAATATGGTAGCTCATAAGGAAGAGCTCAGGCATAATGCAAGGTATATATTTAGGAGATATGTAGTCAAGATGGAATTTGTCCCTCTTATTCATTGAGAGTTAGATGTCTAAGGCCTGATAAAGTTAAATCTAGAAGAGAGTGATCACTCTGTGTCTCTTGGATTTAACATAACATCTGAGACAAAAGGATGTGATGAAAGATTCACCTATTCATGTTCGAGATGGGAACTCAAAAGGGATGATGTTATTGAATGGCACAAAGTCATAACATATTGGGGGTGATGGACGGTCGTTAGGTGGTATCCATCACTAGCATTAATTTCTTATGTTTATCGTGCAAGTGGGAGATTGAAGGTATTTCGTATGCCCGAGACACATATTAAATTAATGTGGCTAATATGTTTTGATGCAAGTCGGGTCATACCCAATAACAAGCTTATCGACACCTTATACTTATTTAATCTTAACGATTGGATCATTAAATAAATACGCGACACTTGGATTTTACAAAAATCAATTTTCTAAAATATTATCACTTGAGATAAATTATTTTAGAATAATTTATAAGATAAGGAATTAATTATTTATAGGTTTAAATAATTATGTTGTATTATATTTTATAAATTGGTTTATAAAATGCAAGTAACTTAACAAATACATGGGTTTTTATAACTAGTTTTATAAAAATTATTCATTTTTGATATCCCCTCATATATGGTGTTTTGGGGGAACAAAAAGGGGGCTTACCCATGCTTATTTATTGGTTACTTTTAATACACACTTCCTTAAGTGCATGCTTATGCTTTTAACCAAAAAATCACTCAAGCATTCAAGACAAGTTGGAAAAACTCTCTCTTTCTCTCCCTTTTTGCAGCTGGCCGAACCCAAACAAGGAGTTTTGCTTGGTAATTTAGTCCATCAAGTTTCTAAAATCCTAACTAAATCATTGGTGGTGTTGGTCACAAAAGGCTTGCGGGTATTACTCTCTTGAGGCTTCAAGTTAGAAGAAGTTATTCCGTCATCTTCATCATCATCTTGCTCATTTGAACTAACCCTCAACAAGCTTGAGGAGGTATAATCTCTTAACCCACTTATAGTTTGTAAGCATATTTCACAACTTGATCCTATTTGGGATTTAACTTTAATTGGTTAAAGAATAACATGTATAAAATCAGTTTTACACGCTTCCGTAAAGTTTATTTCTTAAAATAGGTTTAAGTATTATGAACATGTTAAATACCAACAAGAACTTCTTCTACATTCACTACTGGTGCATTCCCATACTTTACTGCTTTGTTGAAGAGCTTATGAAGTTCAGGTTTCAGTGTATCTTTAATACCACTTTTACCTTTACCAATAAAGTACTGCAGTATCTTCAACCATTCACTGAATCCTAAGGATCCTAGATCAGTGTAATCTACACTCTCTTGAACATTATTTTCTCTGCTGGCACTGAAGGCCCTTTTTGTGCCTTTGTGCACCTTGATGATCTTGTTGGGATTGGTTCTTCTGGTCATCACATCACATACTTGCTCCTCTAATAATGATCAGATAGCTCTATTGTTTGTTCAGTCTCTATAGGAGCTACAGTAGGTACCTTCTCAGCAGCTTCCAGTTCATCAAATGCCTTGTCCTGTTCCTTGACGATGGCTTTAGCTTACTTGAGGGACTCAGCCTCTTGTTTTCTATCAGCAGCCAACTTAGCTTCTTCTTCCTGAAGCCTCAGCCTCTCAGCATATTCGGAATCAGCATCCTCCCTTCTTTGCCTTTTAGGTTGAACACTCAAAAGATAATCATTGGCAGTAATGTTGAGGGATTTTGCTGTAGAAATCAACTATATGCCTTCATTAGTAGTCATGGCATCACAGTATTGCTTTAGATCTATATCCAGCTATAGAGCATCATAAAAGAGAGCTTTCTCTGCATCAGTATGTAGCCTTTGACCACTGTTGTATAGATACATACCAACTTCAATGCTGAATTCCAAGGCATTGATGTAGAATTGCTGATCAAGTGGATGGTACAGCATTCTGATTTGGCATATCCTTTCAGGTATAGCTGCTGCTCTTTGTTCAAGCAGTTCTGGAACAGTGATCTCCAGCCTATAAGCCTCTCTTTCATCTGGATTCATCTTTCTTAAGTCTGGCTCACCCTGTGCAGCTGGATCATCTTCCCAAGTAGTGTGTTTATCATGACATTTTGGGGAAGATGGAGGATACATACGTGATTCTGCTGTGCAGAAGAACCCAATGATTCAAAATCAATACGTTCATCCAGTGTCTTGTCAAAGTAAGCAAGAGTCCGGGTAGGAATAGGTGATTTAATAAATGTTGAACTCCCTCTGCCCCAGACTGTGAAATCAGCAGCATCAACAGAATCAACATCTTTGTTAGCACCAAGCTCAGCCACCTTGGCTGGGTCTTCATCACTTGTTACACCCAGCCGCACACTTCTGGCACACTTCATTCACATCACTCCTTGCTGTGGCTTCAGTACCAGCTGACTGATTAGTATCACCTGGCATAACTGCCACAGTATCTTCACCAGCTGCCTCAAATAAGGGCTCTTTTCTTTGGGGCTGAGTATCCCTAGGGGCAGATTTTACCCTTTGTTTATCGATTGGCTTGGGTTCAGCTGGTGGTTCTTGTGTTGATACTGGTTCTTGTGGAGGCAGATATGGATTAATAGCAAGATACTACCTCTCAATAACATCATCATCAAGGTTGATGACTTCTGCTGGCTATTATGGTGCAGCTGGCTGAGCAGAAGATGCTGGTCGAGAGGATTGGCTGGTTTCTAACATAGCGTCAAGCCATTTCATGAATACATCTGGTCTAACTCCTCCTGACTCAGTAGATTGCAAATAATCTTGCATCTCTTCAGGTGTCATTCTTTTAATCCTGTCTGCTCGCTCAGCATACAACTTTGCCTTCTTTTTGAAATGCCCCGTTCATATCGATTATAAACGATTCACAATAGTTGATTTCAATGCGCGGTACTTGACCTCTATATGATACATTTTACAAACATTGCATTCGTTTTTAAAAGATAAACTTTCATTACAATGAAAGTTGACGGCATGCATACCATTTCATAATACATTCAACTATAATTGACTTAATAATAATCTTGTTGAACTTAAAGACTCGAATGCTGAAGCGACCCGTCCTAATCCATAAGGACAAATACAATAACATATGATTACATCGCGAGGTATTTGACCTCTATATGATACATTTTACAAACGTTGCATTTGTTTTTAAAAGACAACCTTTCTTTAAATCAAAAGTTGATAGCATGCATACCATTTCATAATATATCCAACTATAATTGACTTAATATTAATCTTGATGAACTCAACGACTCGAATGCAACGTCTTTTGAAATATGTCATGAATGACTCCAAGTAATATCTCTATAATGAGCAAATGCACAACGAAAGATTTCTTTCATACCTGAGAATAAACATGCTTTAAAGTGTCAACCAAAAGGTTGGTGAGTTCATTAGTTTATCATAAATAATCATTTCCATCATTTTAATAGACCACAAGATTTTCATTTTTCAGTTCTCATAAATATACGTCCCATGCATAGAGACAAAAAATATCATTCATATGGATTGAACACCTGGTAACCGACATTAACAAGATGCATATAAGAATATCCCCTATCATTCCGGGAAATCCTTCGGACATGATAACAATGAATTCGAAGTACTAAAGCATCCGGTACTTTGGATGGGGTTTGTTAGGCCCAATAGATTTATAAAACATTTTATAAAATTATTCTACATTGAGGTGTAACAAAAATATTTAATGATACAACTCAGCTTAGAATTTAAAATCAATGCTAAACAGCATATAATAATTCATGCTAAACAGCATATAGTAATCTATAGTTCTATTCCACAGCCTGAGGTGTAACCAAAAATATTTGTTGATACAACTCTACATAGAATTTAGTTTTTGACGGAACTATTTTGTAAATCAAAACGCTCATTTATTCATCCCAAAACATTTAAAGAGTTTTAAAAATGGGATTAGTTTTTGTGTCTATTTCGTCAAACATATATAAAACAGCGCATGTATTCTCAGCCCAAAAATATATAATACAAAAGCAATTAAAAAGGGAGCAAATGAAACTCACTGTAAAGTATTTTGTAGTAAAAATACATATGACGACATTGAACAAGTGTAGGGTTGGCCTCGGATTCACGAACCTATATCATTTATATATATTAACACATATAATTAACATGTAACAATAATCAAATTCGTTTGTATATATTAATTATATATTACTTATTTAAAATGATAATATAATATTTATATAGTTATCATATATGTATTTGATATATTTTTATATAAATAACTTTTGATTTGATAAAATAAAAATAAAATGATTTTAGTAATACTAAACAGTGTTGATAATAATAATAATAATAATAATAATAATAATAATAATAATAATAAAAATAATAATAATAATAATAATAATAATAATAATAATAATAATAATAATAATAATATTAACATTTATAATACTTGTAATAATAATTGTAATGCCAGTTATAATTAATACTAGTAATATTACTAACAATAATAATAATGACAATAATAATAGTAATGATAATTATAAAAATAAGGATAAGGAGTATTGATAATGCTAAAAACGAACATATATTTTATAGCATTATTCCTCAAGAAAGACAAGCTTTTAGTTGCAATTGTTCTATTTACAAGTGATATTCGTTTAAATAATAAAAGGTGAAGACAAAAGACAGATTCGACGATTTGAAGACGCAAACGACCAAAAAGCTCAAAAGAACAAAAGACAATCAAAAAGGTTCCAATTATTGATAAGAAACGTCTCAAAATCACAAGAGTACAAGATTCAAAACGCAAAGTACAAGATATTAAATTGTACGCGAGGACGTTCGAAAATCCGGAACCGGGACTAGAGTCAACTCTTAACGCTCGACGCAACGAACTAAAAATTACAAGTTAACTATGTATATAAATATAATATAATATATAATTAATTATATTAATTATATATATATTATATATATATATTAAAAACCGTCGGCAGCAGGAAACTCCAAGGGTGTGAGCTGTAAATACCTCTCCGCGACTCGCGGAGTTTTAAGGGCATTTTGCCGCGAGTCGCGGAGCCCCAAATTTCAAGTCTGGCTATAAAGCCAACCGAATTCTGATCAAAATCAACATCTTTTTTCTCTTCCTCTTCATACGTAAATATATTTATATTTATAATTTATATTTTAATTTTAATTATAATTCTAATAATAAGGGTATGTTAGCGAATGTTGTAAGGGTGTAAGTCGAAATTCTGTCCGTGTAACGCTACGCTATTTTTAATCATTGTAAGTAATGTTCAACCTTTTTATATTAATGTCTCGTAGCTAAGTTATTATTATGCTTATTTAAAACGAAGTAATCATGATGTTGGGCTAATTACTAAAATTGGGTAATTGGGCTTTGTACCATAATTGGGGTTTGGATAAAAGAACGACACTTGTGGAAACTAGACTATGGGCTATTAATGGGCTTTATATTTGTTTAACTAAATGAAAGTTTGTTAATGTTAATATAAAGATTTACAATTGGGCGTCCCTATAAATTACCATATACACTCGATCGGACACGATGGGCGGGGTATTTATATGTACGAATAATCGTTCATTTAACCGGACACGGGAATGGATTAATAGCCACTAGAATAATTAAAACAGGGGTGAAATTACATTCAAGGGTAATTGGTGTAATTGTTAACAAAGTAGTAAAACCTTGGTTTACACGCAGTCGATAACCTGGTGTATTCATTAAACAAAGTATTAAAACCTTGTTACAATTCGAATCCCCAATTAGTTGGAATATTTATCTTCGGGTATAATAATAATTTGACAAGGACACTTGCAATTTATATTTATGACTGATGGACTGTTATGGACAAAAACCAGACGGACATATTAAATAATCCAGGACAAAGGACAATTAACCCATGGGCATAAAACTAAAATCAACACGTCAAACATCATGATTACGGAAGTTTAAATAAGCATAATTCTTTTATTTCATATTTAATTTCCTTTATTTTATATTTAATTGCACTTCTAATTATCGCACTTTTATTTATTGTTATTTTATTTTATCGCACTTTTAATTATCGTACTTTTTAATTATCGCAATTTTATTTTATCGCATTTTTATTATTCGCAATTTCATTATCGTTATTTACTTTACGCTTTAATTTAAGTCTTGTATTTATTTTATATTTTACATTAGGTTTTAACTGCGACTAAAGTTTTAAAATCGACAAACCGGTCATTAAACGGTAAAAACCCCCCTTTATAATAATAATATTACCTATATATATATTTGTATTTTTATAAAAATAAACTAATATAGCGTTGAGCTTTGTTTAAAGATTTCCCTGTGGAACGAACCGGACTTACTAAAAACTACACTACTGTACGATTAGGTACACTGCCTATAAGTGTTGTAGCAAGGTTTAAGTATATCCATTCTATAAATAAATAAATATCTTGTGTAAAATTGTATCGTATTTAATAGTTTTTCCTAGTAAAATATAAGCTATTTTATATACACCTCGTTCGACATCAAGTATTTTTTTGGCGCCGCTGCCGGGGAACTATCTTAAAAGCCGGAAGCGCAACGCTAATATAAAAAAAAAATAAGATTTTTAGTTACTTTTATTAAAAGTCGTTTTTGTAAAAATACGTTTTAAATATTCAAAAATATAAAAAAAGAAAAACAAAAATATATGTATTTTTAAGATTTTGTAAATATTTAAGTTTTATAAGTTTCTTTATTTCTATTTTAGTTTATAAAAATATAATTTTTATTTTAAAATCGTTTATTTAAATTAAAAAAAAAAAAAAAAAAAAATAAAGAAAAACGCGTAAAAACACAAACCTGTCAACTGAATTCTGGATCCCCGCGACTCGCGGGGTTTTATTCTTTATTTGCCGCGACTCGCGGAGGCCATCTGACACGCGACAGGAAGCCCTAAACCTGCATTAATTACGGGTTATTATTTATTATTATTATTTAAACATTATTATTATTATTATTATTATTATTAGTTTTAGTTTTAATTTTACTTTTTATTTAATTTGTTGTATTTAGTTTTGATTAGTTTTTATTAAATTGTAAAATTAGTAGTTTAATAAAATAAATAATATAAAAATAATATTTTTATAAAAATTGTACTTTTTACAACTTTTTGTATATTTTTATATTTTGTACCTGTTTAATCGTTGTAGCGTAATATTTGTATTTTTTAGCTCATATTTAATTTTAAACTTAGTTTTTGCTATAGTTATTTTTACTCCTAGATTTTTAGGCTTTGCCGTAGAATTCCTTAAGTGCTTTTTCTTTAGACTAAGATTTAGGTGCTTTAGAATTTTGCGACGCCCTTTTTAAGTTTTAGTTTCTTTTTAAGTTATTTCCATTTGGGATTTAGTTTTTCCTTGTAAGCTTTAATATTTTTAGAGACCTTTTACTATGTACCAATTATCATTCCAATTAGTAATTTCAATTTGCGATTATAATTTTAAGTTAGTTGTAGTAATAAGGTTAAATTAGTTAAGTATTTTTAAGTTTTTATAAGTTTCTTTTATTTTTCCGTCACCTTTTATTTTTCAACCATTTTTTTTCTTTTTCGACCTTTTGCGACAAATTCTTTTTCTCTCTTATTTCTCGCTATTCTAGTTTTTAGGACTTAGAATTTTATTCTACTTCTTATCTAAATTTCTTAAAATTACGAAAATTTATTTTAAGTAGTTAAATTGATAGACATCAAAATTTTCTGGTTCGTAGTAATAGTTGGATTTGTACGTGGACCGGGTTATTGGAGCCAAACAGTCCTCAATTATATTGAGACCAAACGAATCCTGCCCCTCTGCTGCATCTTTTGGCTATTCGAAACGTGGGCAAAATCAGAAAAGTCTATTGATTGGATAACTTATTATAATTTTTCTTTCCTTTTAAAAACTAATAGGATATTCTGTGAATGCACCGAGCAAGACGTTCATCACCTTTTGTACGTTCACCACCTGTAACTCGATCAAGACATCGTTTAACAAATATAACCGCCGTTGATTTTTCTTTAGAATCGTCATCCAGTCGACCAAGTACTTCAGTTCAAATTTCCGATAATCCAGTTTTTGAAACAAACCTCACAATTGAGAATCCAGAGAATATTCAGGAACGGTTCATAGATCCTGAACCATTAAACTTTCCTCCGGAACCACCAATCATTCAAACAGAGATTGTTGAGGAACGAACCATTAAATCAGAATCATCTAGTGATTCCGATTCAACAAATTCAATTATGGAGAATCTGGAACCTTTAAGTATGGAAGACCGAATGAGAGCTAAACGCACTGGCCAAGGTCACGCAATTACTCATCCAGACATTAATGCGCCAGATTATGAAATCAAAGGACAAATTTTACACATGGTGACTAATCAATGCCAATTTAGTGGTGCGCCGAAGGAAGATCCAAATGAACATCTACGTGCCTTTAATAGGATCTGCACACTATTTAAAATCCGAGAAGTGGAGGATGAACAAATATATCTCATGTTATTTCCCTGGACTTTAAAGGGAGAAGCCAAAGATTGGTTGGAATCGTTACCTGAAGGGGCGATCGATACATGGGATGTTTTAGTTGACAAATTTCTTAAACAATTCTTTCCTGCATCTAAAGCCGTAAGACTTCAAGCAGAAATTGTTACGTTCACACAGAAGCCAAATGAAACTCTATATGAGGCGTGGACAAGATATGGAAAGTTGTTAAGAGGATGTCCGCAACATGGTTTAGACACCTGTCAAATAGTACAAATATTCTACCAAGGATGCGACATCACTACAAGGAAAGATATAGATATAGCAGCTGGTGGTTCTATTATGAAGAAAACCGAAACTGATGCTTACAAAATTATTGATAATACTGCTTCTCACTCACATGAGTGGCATCAAGAAAAAGATATCATTAGATCATCTAAAGCAGCTAGAGCCGATTCTAGCCATGACTTAGATTCCATTTCCGCAAAGATAGATGCTTTCGAGAGACGAATGGAAAAGATGACTAAGGATATTCATGCAATACGAATTAGTTGTGAGCAGTGTGGAGGACCACATTTGACAAAAGATTGTCTCAGTATTGAATTAACAATGGAACAAAGAGAGAATATTTCATACATAAACCAAAGGCCTGGAAATAATTATCAGAATAATTATCAACCGCCAAGACCGATTTACAATCAAAACCAGAATTATAACCGAAATATTCCATACAACAACCAACAAGGTCCTAGCAATCAACAAGTATCCAATAATACTTACAATCAGCAAAGACCAAATTTTCAAAACAAACCACCACAACACACCGATGATAAAAAGCCGAATTTAGAAGATATGATGACGAAGCTAGTTGAAACTCAAACGCAGTTTTTCACATCTCAAAAACAAACTAATGAACAAAATGCTCAAGCATTTAGAAATCAACAAGCTTCTATTCAAAATCTGGAACAAGAAGTGAGTAACCTAGCAAGGTTAATAGGTGAAAGAAAACCGGGAAGTCTACCTAGTGATACAAACGCTAACCCCCGGAATGAAACAGCTAAAGCTATTACCACAAGAAGTGGTACAACACTTAAACCACCTGAAATACCTGTAACTTCTGATGAAACTATTCCTACTCCACAAGAACCACAACCCGATCAAGATAAGGAAAAAGAACCGGTAGTTGAAAAGGTTAATGAAGATAACACAGTTAAGGATAAACCTTATGTTAAACCATACCAACCACCACTTCCTTACCCGAGTAAAATGAAGAAAGAGAAACTTGAAGCCGAGCAATCCAAATTCTTGGATATGTTTAAACAGATAAATGTAAATCTTCCTTTCATTGATGTGATTTCAGGAATGCCAAGATATGCTAAATTCTTGAAAGATCTAATCACGAATAGAAAGAAAATGGAAGAACTCTCGGCTGTTACTATGAATGCTAATTGTTCAGCAGTGCTGTTGAATAAGATACCAGAAAAATTATCTGATCCAGGAAGTTTCACAATTCCATGTTTTCTGGGTAGTCTTAGTTCAATAGAAGCATTGGCAGACTTAGGTGCTAGTATAAATCTAATGCCGTATTCACTATACGCTAAACTAGACCTTGGAGAATTGAAACCAACCAGAATAAGCATACAACTAGCCGATAGATCAATAAAATATCCTAGAGGGATAATGGAGAACATGCTAGTTAAAGTTGGTACTTTAGTATTTCCAGTAGATTTTGTTGTTTTGGACATGGAAGAAGATTCTCAAGTTCCTCTCATATTAGGAAGACCATTCTTAAACACGGCTAAAGCAATGATAGACGTGTTCGGTAAGAAACTGACCCTAAGTATAGAGGATGAGAGTGTTACCTTTTCAGTTGATAGAGCAATGCAACAACCACAATCTGCAGATGATACATGTTATTATATTCAAACTATAGATGCACATGCAGAATTATTAGAAGAATTTCCAGAATTACAAGGAACAGGAGAATGTTCTTTAGGAGAAAGTAATGAACCAATTGATGAAGCTGAAATGTTAGCTACACTTATAGCTAATGGATATGAACCAACAACAGAAGAAATTCAAATGCTAAAAGAAGAAGACAGATATCGATATAAATCATCGATAGAAGAACCTCCGAAATTAGAGTTAAAGCCACTTCCAAACCATTTGGAATACGCTTACTTACATGGTGAATCTGAATTACCTGTAATAATATCGTCTTCTCTTACTGAAAATGAGAAATCACAACTCATTTCTGTGTTGAAAGCTCATAAACCAGCCATTGCATGGAAGATTCATGATATTAAAGGAATAAGTCCTTCGTATTGCACACATAAAATCCTTATGGAAGAAGGTCATAAAACGTATGTGCAACGCCAACGAAGACTAAATCCTAATATGCAAGATGTAGTTAAGAAAGAGATTATTAAACTGCTAGATGCAGGTTTGATATATCCAATTTCTGATAGTCCATGGGTAAGCCCAGTTCAATGCGTACCTAAGAAGGGTGGCATGACTGTCATCACAAATGAGAAAAATGAGCTTATTCCTACTAGGACTGTAACAGGATGGCGTGTATGTATTGATTATAGAAAATTAAATGACGCCACCAGAAAAGATCACTTTCCCTTACCTTTCATAGATCAAATGTTGGAAAGATTAGCCGGAAATAGTTACTATTGTTTTCTAGATGGATTTTTCGGATATTTTCAAATTCCAATAGCACCCGAAGATCAAGAGAAAACCACATTTACGTGCCCTTATGGTACTTTTGCTTACAAACGCATGCCATTTGGACTTTGTAACGCCCCTGCAACCTTTCAAAGGTGTATGATGGCGATTTTTCATGACATGATAGAAGAATGCATGGAAGTATTCATGGATGACTTTTCAGTCTTCGGTGATACATTTAAATCATGTCTAGTTAATCTGGAACGAATGCTAATTAGATGCGAAAAATCAAATCTAGTACTTAATTGGGAGAAATGCCATTTCATGGTTAAAGAAGGCATCGTTCTTGGACATAAAATTTCAAAAGAAGGAATTGAAGTGGATAGAGCTAAAGTAGATGTAATTGCTAAACTTCCACATCCCACAAATGTTAGAGGAGTTAGGAGTTTTCTAGGGCATGCCGGTTTTTACCGACGTTTCATAAAAGATTTTTCTAAAATTGCCACTCCTATGAATAAACTCCTAGAAAAGGATGCTCCATTCATCTTTTCAGATGAGTGTATCAAATATTTTAATATTCTTAAAGAAAAACTCACTAATGCACCGATCATGATAACACCAAATTGGAATCTACCATTTGAACTAATGTGCGATGCAAGTGATTTTGCAATGGGAGCCGTTTTAGGACAAAGGATTGAAAAACGATTTCAACCTATATATTATGCTAGTAAGACATTACAAGGAGCACAAACGAACTATACAACTACTGAAAAAGAACTCCTTGCTATTGTCTTTGCTTTTGACAAATTTCGATCATATCTAGTTCTAGCAAAAACGGTGGTCTATACCGACCATTCTGCTCTTAGATACCTATTTTCAAAACAAGATGCTAAACCAAGATTAATCCGTTGGATCTTACTCTTACAAGAGTTTGATATTGAAATCCGAGATAAAAAGGGAGCAGAAAATCTCGCCGCTGATCATCTTTCTCGTCTTGAAAATCCCGAATTAGAAGTTCTAAATGAATCGGCCATACAAGACAACTTTCCTGATGAATATCTATTGAAGATAGATTATAAAGAAATCCCATGGTTTGCAGACTATGCAAACTACTTAGTTTGTGGATTCCTTGAAAAAGGATTATCGTACCAAAGACGAAAGAAATTCTTCAGTGATATAAAACACTATTTCTGGGAAGATCCACATCTGTTTAAAAGTTGTCCCGATGGAATAATACGCCGATGTGTATTTGGAGATGAAGCTAGTAAAATTTTAAACCATTGTCACACAGGACCAACAGGAGGGCATTATGGGCCTCAACTAACAGCAAGAAAAGTTTATGAAGCTGGATTCTATTGGCCTACAATTTACAAAGACGCACACCTTCTTTGCAAATCCTGTGATGCATGTCAAAGGGCCGGAAAAATAAGTCAACGTGATGAAATGCCACAAAATGTCATCCAAGTATGTGAAGTATTTGACATTTGGGGTATTGACTTTATGGGTCCATTTCCAAAATCTCATAATAATCTATATATACTCGTAGCCATTGATTATGTATCTAAATGGGCGGAAGCACAAGCTCTCCCAACTAACGATGCACGAGTTGTAGTCAACTTTTTAAAACGTCTTTTTGCAAGGTTTGGAACACCGAAAGCTTTAATAAGTGATCGGGGTACTCATTTCTGTAATAATCAACTTGAGAAAGTTCTTAAAAGATATGGAGTAACTCATAAAATCTCCACCGCATATCATCCACAAACAAGTGGACAAGTTGAAAATACCAACCGAGCTTTAAAACGTATTCTAGAGAAAACCGTAGGATCAAATCCAAAGGAATGGTCCATTAAATTGGAGGATGCACTCTGGGCTTTTAGAACAGCCTACAAAACTCCAATTGGAACCACACCTTTTAGACTTGTGTATGGAAAAGCATGTCATCTTCCAGTAGAAATTGAACACAAAGCATTTTGGGCTTTGAAGACATGTAATCTTGATTTACATGAAGCCGGACGTCTACGATTAAGTCAACTAAACGAATTAGAAGAATTAAGACATGAAGCATACGAAAATTCGTTAATCTATAAAGAAAGAACGAAGAAATGGCATGATAAAAGAATCAGAAGTTCAAAAGAATTTAAAGAAGGAGACAGAGTTCTTCTTTTCAATTCACGATTCAAACTATTTCCTGGAAAATTGAAATCAAGATGGTCTGGACCATTCATAGTCAAAAGAGTTTTCCCATACGGAACGATAGAATTAATAAATTCAAATGGGATTGAATTTAAAGTTAATGGTCACAGAGTTAAACATTACATACATGGTCCGATGGAAGTCGAAAACGAAGTTACTCACAATTTCGACACCACAGCTAACTAAGTGTGGGGAGAATCAAGTCTTTAAAGGATAATATGTATTTCTATTAGAGTTAGATTGTCTGTTTTCGTGTAGTTCTCGAAAATGTAACACGTATGGTCTTTCCCTAGCAGACCCTAAAGAACTAGTCTTCTCCCCCCATTCTGAATTTTTATTTTTTTAGGTTTTTACGAAATGAAGACTGCCTGTGAACTAAACCATGGTCTAATGCTACACGCTTTGATCACTAAAAGAAATAATGACATACTCCCGAGTGAAATAGTATCAGTAATCAGAGAAAGAATGGACGGAGTTAGAAAAGGATCCAGATGCGAAGATAATAAGTTACAATTTGGTAAAGGAAAATCAAAATCCGCAGCGAAAAGAAGAGCACGACACCTAGAACGATGTCACAAATGCGGAAAATGGTCACATGGAGGTAAATGTTCAAATAATCAAACCTATTCAAATACCGAATTTGTTACTTTATGCAGAGACGGACCGTTCATATGTTTAGAAGAAAAAGACAATGAATGCTCGAGGTTACGCCTATGCAGCCATGGAAAACCAATTAAACCGACTATCTTATGAATATAATAGATCATATAACTAAGAAATCTATTTCACAGGTATGTCTGTACAGTTTTTATTTTTATTTTTATTTTTAACCTTTTGATAATAAACGCTAATTTGTTCGCTAAAAAGTATTAAATTGGTATTAAATAAAATTAGGTTTGGCGACCGAAATTATTGATATCGTTCAAAAATTTATTACATCACTGCGAAATTTAACGTTTATTCTTAAGGTATAAATATCTTTAATCAATCAAACCAAAATATTTCAAAAATTCGTAATGAGTTAAATTAGGTCTTGGAACCGAAATTACTTTACCGAAAAGAGGGGCGCATATTTTTGATAATATTTGATTGATTAAAGTGGGATAAAAAGACAAAAAGATTTTTAATTTTATTTTTACCATATTTTTAAAAATTAATATTTAAATCTTAAATTAATATTGTAAACTTTGTAAAAACAATATTTTTAAAATTGTAAATATTTGAAAAATTAATATAAGTTTGGTATGAATTTATAAATTTTTAAATTAAGTTTGGTGTGAATTTTTAATTTTTAAAAATATTAATTTTTAATTTTATGCATTTTAAATTTTGAGTTTGGTGTGAATTTTTAATATTAATTTTGAATTTTATATTTAAGTTGTGTGAATTTAAAAACAAAAATTTACTTTATCTCATTAAGTTAAAAATATGATTTTTAAAATTCGTCGTAAGTTGAAGACTAGGTCTTTGAACCGAAATTGCTTTACCCGAGGGAGGGACGAGAACTTTTATTATCAATATTTTTAATCTTGTTGATTTAAAGTATGCCAAAAACATTAAAAAACCCAAAAATCTTAGCTTTTAAAACAATCGCTACAAAAAGACAAATTTTAAAATTTTGTCGAGGGACGGACTAGGACATCGATCCGAAACGACCTCGTCCTAAATAACAAGGGAAACAAAATTTTAAAATTAATTTCTTAATTGTGTTATAAGTTAAAGATTAAAAAAAAAAAAAAAAAAAAAAAAAAAAAAAAAAAAAGGTAAACTCCGCGACTCGCGGAGTTTGCAGGGCAAAACCTCTGCGACTCGCGGAGGGACAAAATTACAGAAAAAAAATATAACAAGCTGCACGATCAGTTCACTCACCCACACACATAAACACCCAAATACTGCGAAAAAAGACCCCGAAAAACCCGAAAATCACCCCCAAAAATCTCAATTTTTAACCGTTAATCACCAAATTTTTTGCTAAAATCATGTTGAGAAGGATGATATCTAAGAACTACTCAAGAAAAACGGTAAATTTCTACACCTAAACACCATTTAATTCGAATTTTAGTGTTCTTGAGCTAATTTTTACCCAATTTGATTTTGATGCTTTTTAGTGTAATTAGACTTAAATTGTTTATGTATTATGCTTGTATAACCTAGATTGATGCTGTTTAACATGATTAGAAGCCTTAAACTTCAAATTTTGAATAATCTAAGGTTTGTGTTCTTGAGCAAATTTGGGGCTTTTTGATATAAACAGGTTATGGCCGATTTTTGTCATGAATTGTTGCTAAATTGAGTAGTGTAACATGTCTAGGTAGTTAAATGATCCAAACTTTGAGCCTAAACATGATTTTGAGAATTAAAGTGGACTTTTTCAAGTCCAAAATTCATGAACTTGATTTTTGAAAGATAATGCCATTTGAGACTTGTTTATTTGCTAGTAATGATTATTTTGACATGTTATTTGAGTTGAATGCTTATGAACTTGGCGAAAATTTTCATATATGCTTATTTGAAAAAGTGTAGATTTGATAAAAATGTGAAAATGAGCTTAAGTTTGATATAAATTGATAATGTCATTGTAATTATTTTTTTTTGATGATTTTGCTGACACTAATGCATATTTGGATGCACAAAATTTGTGTTTGATGTGTTTTGCAGAATGAAAGGGGTGAATCTTCATCCCAAGCCCGCCATGCTCCTGCTGAGAACCAGGAACAACAGGAGGTAGATAACTACTACAAGCAGGATGTACCTCATCCAGTCATGACCTTTTCAGATATGCACTTGGAACAGTTGCACCCGAACCTGAGATTTGACAGACTTTGGATAGATTATCCAAAATATCAACGGGGTTTGCATACTCTTCATTCCAAGGTTGTTGAGGTACCAAGGGTCATAGAATGGGGACCCTTGGAAGCTGTAGAATTGGCCGGGCCAATTAGGGAATTACTGGTACAGAGGTATGGTAATTCTTCTTTTAATGACTGGATATGTTTATTCACCATACGCAGACCTGTATATAAAGTATGGTGTGAAGAGTTGTTATGTAGTATAGAGTTGAATGATCGGGTAGCTAGTTTAACCGATCGTTCTTTTATTAGATTTTTGTTAGGCGGTTCGATGCGCCACATGTCTTTACTGGACATGGCTCAGGCTTTACGTATATATACGCCTGAGGAATTAGCGTCTGCCGATTGTAGAGGATTGATACTAAACGGTAGGAAAATAGATGAAAATTTTGATACACACGGTGTGTGGAGTCAAATGACAAGCCATCACCGTTTCAAAGGGGGAAACTACTCTTATTTGGATATAGATAGAGCCGAATTAAGAGTAATACATAGGTTTTTAGCTAATTCGATTACACAAAGGGGTAAAAACAAAGAAAAGGTAAATGAACAAGATTTGTTTTACCATATGTGTATTCGAGACCCACACAGCGCTGTAAGTATACCATATTGTGTGGGTTATTATTTATCAGCTATGGTTCGAGGGATGCGTCCACATAGCATAATAGGAGGTGGTATTTTTATTACTTTGATTGGTGAATATCTCGGTGTGGATATAAGTCGGGGGGGATTATTAGTAGAAGAGCCGGAACCCCGCGACACTATAGGTTTAAATGTATACCATGGTGCGAAAGTTTTGAAGCGGCGAAATAACGCCGCAGTACGATACAATGGTAGACATCCACAGGTAGAGAGAAACCAGGAACAAGGTAATGTAGGAGGGGGGAATGAGATGCAAGAAATGCATAGGTTTATAGCTTCTCAGGAATACGAAAATGCTAGACAGAGAGCATTTGAAGATTGGCAAGTTCATCAGAACCAGATCATAGCGCATTGCCAACATATAGGTAGAAACTATATTCCTACACCGAAACCCGTCTTCCCTCCTTGGTCGATAGAGATGCAGCCACCATATCCTACGTATGACCCTGCCGAAGCATTCTATAGCACTTTGCGTGGAACCCCTATTGGTACCAATATCATCCTTAGTTTACTTATTATTTTTTTATTATTTTGTAATTTGTAAATATTGATACATTTAATATTTTTGTTAATATTGTAATCATTTTTATAATTATCTAACTTTTATTCTTAGATTTTAATAATTTTTGAATGTGGGGTAATAAACCAAACTTCAAAAATATGTATATATGTTTGCAGTTTATCTTATGTACACAACAGGGTAAAACAACGCATTTCAAAGACTGGCATTAAGTTCAGCAAAAGCAACTAATTTTGACGACAAGATGCAAAATACATGTGAAATAACAACAAGACGGAATGAACAAATGATGTGCACCATTTATCATTCAGCAAACAAACGCCAATATATTTGGAAACTTTGGTAAAAATTTAATCATTTTCACACAAATCACCCTCAATAATTTAAATTGTTACTGATTTCTTGCAAATGAGGGCATTGCAAGATCTTAAGTGTGGAAAGGGGTTAAATTCTTTCGGATTTTAAAATTTTTATATTAAACACTTGGTTACCATTAAAAATACTAGTAAAGCAGTAGTTGTATTAGAATCTAGTGCTCTCTGATAAAAAAGAACAGCCCTAGTCTTATATACTGACTACCCAATTCTAGTAAAATTTTTCAAAATTTTTAATTAAATGAATTCAAATCATGTTTATACATATTTATGAACGATAAAACTAGGTTTTAACACCGAAATTATTGTTACCTCGGAAAGGACATAAATTGAGAAACAAACTAAAATGTTAAAATTCATTTAAAATGGAATAGAGGACGATAAAAAGAAAAATAAAAAGCCAAGTGTGGGAAAATTTACCAAATTATTTTAAACATATGTCACATATATCTGTAACAAATAACTGAAAATACTTTTGCTTTGGACTAAACTAAACTGTTTTACCCAATGAAAGAAAAGAAGAGATGGATCTACACGATGAATCAATTCCATCATTAAAAGGAAGTAAAGTCTTCCGAAAAAGACACGTGCTTCTTGATTTAGGTCATGAAGTTGTCGTCCAGACCAGCTGTAGGTTGACGAAAAATCTAGAAAAGTCATCACTAAAATCAGCTGGAAATCCACGGACCTCAGCATTAAACAGGGTCGCCAAGTGGTCAGATTTATCCTAACCATGAGAAGGATTTATCTCGTACAATGGGGGGGCACCATGCAAATTAGCTGGATAAGACTAATGAATCAGATCCCCAGAAAGGATAATCTCCTTAAAAATTAAAAATCAGCTTTTAAGACTGATATTACTCAATCCTAGAGATTGACCTTAAAGATTGAGAATTACAAACTCATGGAATTCGATGATATCTAAACTCGAGCTTGAACGAGAAAATATTTTGATCAAAAATACAAACCGATTTGTTTTCTGAAAACCCTATTTTCAATGCGTTCATTACCATTGAACGTAAAATCCTAGGAATTCACCTGGAATTCATTAGGTCACCTGAACTAAATCGGGTGTCAACCGTAAGAACGGTGGTTGCATAGTGGTCAAAGACATGACCTTGTGCCAGACCGAAAAATTATAAGGGTGAGCTTTACTATTGCTCCTACCAAGGATAGTAATTGCGTCCGACGCGTTATAGACCATAATCAAAAGCATGTCACGGGACATTGCCTTAACAGTTGCTTGTTCAACGCTTTCCTTTACAACCGGACGGTAGTTTGCCGAAAGGTAATATACGGAACAAGTAAACTGGACGTGTTGCTTTCCAAATACAAGGTTAGCAAGTGGGTGACACAAAACCGCAAGGTTTGAGCTAAAATTTTCAAATCTGAAACCCACCAAACCCACAAAAATATTTTGCAAACACCGGTAAAGGGTTATTCCGAAAAACTTATCTAGGGTAAAAACTAGATTTAATTTTCAAAAGATCAAATGTTTTTAATAAAGATCCAATTTCCTTAATGGATCTAAATTTTTATAGTCATGTGGGACTGTAAACCATATCGTTACTACCATTGTTTATACCGCCGTATAGAAATCACTGATGTACAAAGTGTGAAGAATAAAAAAAGTGATTCTAGTATTTCAAGACAATATTGCTTGAGGACAAGCAACGCTCAAGTGTGGGAATATTTGATAATGCTAAAAACGAACATATATTTTATAGCATTATTCCTCAAGAAAGACAAGCTTTTAGTTGCAATTGTTCTATTTACAAGTGATATTCGTTTAAATAATAAAAGGTGAAGACAAAAGACAGATTCGACGATTTGAAGACGCAAACGACCAAAAAGCTCAAAAGAACAAAAGACAATCAAAAAGGTTCCAATTATTGATAAGAAACGTCTCAAAATCACAAGAGTACAAGATTCAAAACGCAAAGTACAAGATATTAAATTGTACGCGAGGACGTTCGAAAATCCGGAACCGGGACTAGAGTCAACTCTTAACGCTCGACGCAACGAACTAAAAATTACAAGTTAACTATGTATATAAATATAATATAATATATAATTAATTATATTAATTATATATATATTATATATATATATTAAAAACCGTCGGCAGCAGGAAACTCCAAGGGTGTGAGCTGTAAATACCTCTCCGCGACTCGCGGAGTTTTAAGGGCATTTTGCCGCGAGTCGCGGAGCCCCAAATTTCAAGTCTGGCTATAAAGCCAACCGAATTCTGATCAAAATCAACATCTTTTTTCTCTTCCTCTTCATACGTAAATATATTTATATTTATAATTTATATTTTAATTTTAATTATAATTCTAATAATAAGGGTATGTTAGCGAATGTTGTAAGGGTGTAAGTCGAAATTCTGTCCGTGTAACGCTACGCTATTTTTAATCATTGTAAGTAATGTTCAACCTTTTTATATTAATGTCTCGTAGCTAAGTTATTATTATGCTTATTTAAAACGAAGTAATCATGATGTTGGGCTAATTACTAAAATTGGGTAATTGGGCTTTGTACCATAATTGGGGTTTGGATAAAAGAACGACACTTGTGGAAACTAGACTATGGGCTATTAATGGGCTTTATATTTGTTTAACTAAATGAAAGTTTGTTAATGTTAATATAAAGATTTACAATTGGGCGTCCCTATAAATTACCATATACACTCGATCGGACACGATGGGCGGGGTATTTATATGTACGAATAATCGTTCATTTAACCGGACACGGGAATGGATTAATAGCCACTAGAATAATTAAAACAGGGGTGAAATTACATTCAAGGGTAATTGGTGTAATTGTTAACAAAGTAGTAAAACCTTGGTTTACACGCAGTCGATAACCTGGTGTATTCATTAAACAAAGTATTAAAACCTTGTTACAATTCGAATCCCCAATTAGTTGGAATATTTATCTTCGGGTATAATAATAATTTGACAAGGACACTTGCAATTTATATTTATGACTGATGGACTGTTATGGACAAAAACCAGACGGACATATTAAATAATCCAGGACAAAGGACAATTAACCCATGGGCATAAAACTAAAATCAACACGTCAAACATCATGATTACGGAAGTTTAAATAAGCATAATTCTTTTATTTCATATTTAATTTCCTTTATTTTATATTTAATTGCACTTCTAATTATCGCACTTTTATTTTTTGTTATTTTATTTTATCGCACTTTTAATTATCGTACTTTTTAATTATCGCAATTTTATTTTATCGCATTTTTATTATTCGCAATTTCATTATCGTTATTTACTTTACGCTTTAATTTAAGTCTTGTATTTATTTTATATTTTACATTAGGTTTTAACTGCGACTAAAGTTTTAAAATCGACAAACCGGTCATTAAACGGTAAAAACCCCCCTTTATAATAATAATATTACCTATATATATATTTGTATTTTTATAAAAATAAACTAATATAGCGTTGAGCTTTGTTTAAAGATTTCCCTGTGGAACGAACCGGACTTACTAAAAACTACACTACTGTACGATTAGGTACACTGCCTATAAGTGTTGTAGCAAGGTTTAAGTATATCCATTCTATAAATAAATAAATATCTTGTGTAAAATTGTATCGTATTTAATAGTTTTTCCTAGTAAAATATAAGCTATTTTATATACACCTCGTTCGACATCAAGTATACCCTCTTACAAAGCTTTTTATAAAAAGAATGCCCCAAACGGGACTCAAACCCACGACCTCCCGTTTACAGACTCTAGCTCTAACCTATGAGCCATTTAGCAATTTTCTGATTATAACACCATTTAATCGTATATATCCCGATTCTCTTTTAGCTTGGCCAATCCTTTGGCCCAACAACAAAATTGAATCACAGCCCAACAACAATTAAGTCAAGCCCAAAATTTAATTGTGTTTACTCTGACTTAGTTTGGAATCCGAAAATAGGAAAGAAAAGAACAAGGAGTTCAACAACGGTTCACGATGTAATTTTGGGTTATTCATCGACATTATCTAATTATCTTTCTAATCATCATCATCGTTCACCAACATACACATATCATCATTATCATCTATACCTCCCATCGTCATCAACATATCGATCATCACAATATCATCAAATGATCATCATCATAACAGTATATCTTCATCGTCATCATCTCTGCATAATACATCATCCTTATCTTGTAACATATATCATCATTATCACGTTTCCCATCTTGATTATCACGATTGTCCCTCTTGTTATTTGTCACTAAAACAATCATTTCATTGAAACAGTATTATCTCCATCACCCAGCACTATTCATCGTCACCTTCACTTCACTTTATCATCATCGTCATTCTTCAAGATTATTATACAGATCATCATCTTCATCCTCATGTTATTATTTATATGCTCGTTTCATTATTAATTAACAACAAGGTTTTCTAGATCCTCGATTATTGGATATTTTGACATGGAATGATAATTCAACTACAACAGTAACGTACGTGGGTGTTGTCTTTGGTTGCACCTTTCGAAACATGAGCAACAGAAACAATAAATGGTAGAAACAGAAGCAAACATTGATGGTCTTGGGGTTCTATGGTGGTGGTTTACATCGAAAGTGAAAGAGAAGGAAGAGGGAAAAGAAAAAGAAAATAATATATAGAAACAGGAGAGTGTGGTGGCCGTGCAAGGTGGTGGGGGTTGAAATAGTTGAAACCGAAAAAGTACAGCAGCAGGAGATAAGCGACGGTGGTGGTGGTGAGTTGTGGGTTTGAGGGTGGATAGAAGGTGATAGTGGTGGTGATCTTGAGTAGAGATAGGAGAGAGAGAGAGAGAGGAGAGAGTTCTCGGTTGACATGATGATCGAAGGTGGTCCGTGGTGGTTAACCGAATAGTACTAGAGAAGGATAGATGATGGTTTGTGGATTTTGGTGTTGATCAAAGATGATTGTGGTTAGGAAATGCAACTGTATGAATTCGTATATATATAATTCATATAAAGTAATCATATGAATATATTAATGATCCTAAACAGTAATCCCACATGATTAAATAAATCAAACAGTTAAGCAGCTGTTTGATTTGGATTATCTTACCGACACTGGGTATATTTCTTACCCCGTTGCTACACAGTGGCGAATAAAAGTTCTTAGAAAAATCTTATATTTTTAAATTAAATTCCTTTGTTTATTTCAGTAATTATGGTATAAAATTCGATCATTAATTTATTAAATAAAAATTACATCAACTGTCCCTCTCACTTATGGGTAAAATATTAAAAATGTTAAAATTAAATAATTAGATTCTAAATTTACTTTTAATAAGCCTATAACTTATATAACTCATTTTCGGATCACCTTTTATTTTAAAATTATATAAGTTCGAATTTAACTTGCTTAATATCAATCGGAACATTAAACGAGTAATACAAGCATTTAATATTTATTTTTAATATACTTTATTTATATATAGAGATATATTTTAAATAATAATTATTATAATATCCTATTTTTATTTTATAAATTTTTAATAACAACAACATATAATACTTCAAATTATATTTCGAAATATTATTTATATATACATTCACACATATCTATTTACAATTAATTGTTCGTGAATCGTCGAGAGAAGTCGAAGGTCAATTGAATATATAAAAATCGTTTCAAAATTTTCTAGACTCAACATTACATACTTTGCTTATCGTGTCGAAAACATATAAAGATTAAGTTTAAATTTTGTCGAAAATTCCCGGGTCGTCACAATACCTACCCGTTAAAGAAATTTCGTCCCGAAATTTGAGTGAGGTGGTCATGGCTAACAATAAAAATGTTTTCATGACGAATATGAGTTGATAAATAGGGTTTTATCATCATTGAGTAATATAGATAAAACAAATCGATTATTCGAAGAGTACGAATGAAGCTATCACAAAAGAGTGAAATGAGAGAAATAAAGTTTCGTCACATCTTTTGACGCAGATAGGGTTGATTTTCGGAGTTTAAGGGATTTAGAGGAAATCTTCGAAATCTAAAAGGTTTGATTCTTCAGCGAATAAGGAAATTAAGATCTCTATAATTAAATACGGTGATCTGCCTCGATTACTCTGTCTGATATTTCCATTATAAATTACGCTCTTCCGTTCTCTTATTCACACCATTCCTATACTTTATTTCTTAGTCCATACATCCAAAGATTGTGAAAATACTTAATCCCATTCTAATCCTTGATATTTTTCTAATTATCATTTCTGTCATCCTTCTTTTCAATCTTCCACCAGAAAAATCTGTTTACTTCTACTATTACCTTGGCTGATATTATTCTTAATTATACTGTGTCTTTATATTGCTATTCATATTAATATCCACGGTTTGTAACCTCGGTGTTGTTATTGGGCTTTATATTTTCTCTTATATTTTGGAGCTCTTTGCCTTTTTAGTATCTTCTCGACCTCCAGTAAAGCGAGTAATGGTCCAGAATTCGTAAGTATGGAGTTTCGAATGAACTTGATGTTCTAAACAAGAAAAGGATGTAAAACCACGATTTGATTTGTCAAATTACCATATTCACTGAGAACAGAACTATCAAGAATATACTTTCTTGATATGTTCAGAAGTTATGCAAAATGAAAGAGTTATGTAAAATGGCACATGATGACGTTATGAATCTGTGAATCATCACGTCCCATTAGAAACTCAGCATGACTTACTGTAATATAATCACGTTGATCAAGTGTCATTATATTATACTAACTCATGCATTAGTTCCCAACATTACTTCAATAACATTAATATTTTAAGCTCGAAAGTTTACAGAATATAGAAACTAACAGTTTCTATATGATGTAACACTGATAGCACGAAGCGATTAATGATCTCAAATAAGAATAATTATGAAAATATCTTCAGAAATATGGAGGATATTTATAATGAAAGATACGATGATATCTTGGAATTTCTAATATCGAAGGATGGTGAAGAAAATTTGTCCGCAAGAGTTTGGAGTCAGAAGCAAGGTATTCGCAAAAGATTTCATCAGAAACAGAATCATCAGGATTCTCAATGTACAAGTTTAGTCCTTGTGATTTGTTCAGAGACTTCTTCGTATTTTGCTCAATCAGTTTTTCATTTCAAATTTTTTTCCTGAGCTTTGCCAACATATAATTCTTTATCATCAACTTTTTGGCTGTTGATGTCGTTTACAGTTTTTGTTGCTTCATTCAACTTTTCAAAATTCAGAGTATTAATTCGCAGACTGGGTGCTTTTCAGAATTTCAGAATGGAAGATCATAATTCTAAGAGATAAATGTTATATGGATACATATAACTGTTAATGTGGAAACGTTACGAGACTCACAATACATATTTGCTGATTCCCGGTAATTGGTATGGAAATTCTTGTTGCAAGATGCGGATGAGTACATGATGAGACTTCAATAGATAAATATAGTGATTTTTCGGAGGGATTTAAACCAAGGAGTGACGAGGTTGCTGGTACATCTGCTGGTAATATGGTGGAATATAAAAGGTTCCCCGGTAACAATAAAAGAGCACGCATATATATCAAGGTTATAGTAAGGCTAGTCCGACTGAAAAGTCGAAGTGAACTTGCTGGAGCTGTGACAAATTTGGCTAATTTGAAAAGAATTGCAATGTTATTTTTGGTAATAGCAATGCCAAAAGGAGCTAGCACAGACACGTGTTAAACGTTTACTCAGGTTCCGAGTGTTTTTCAGGTGTATAACTATATGCATAAATCTTTCCTTCCGTAGACGAAGTGCGGTTGGTTCATCCTCTCGATTGAGGTATTTTCAAGAATCGTGAAAGGTTTGAACGCAGATTGTAATCGTCAAGATACAAATGAGGTTTAAGATGAAATCAAGTGGCAAACTTGAAGAATTATTTAGTTTCATATGTTATAATCAATATTTTAATTCATTTTAATTGTCCAATGTTGGTAGTCCTCATTTGATAGTCCACAGTTAATGGTCCAATAATTCATATATGGCTTAATATATAATATTCGAATTAATTAATACGTATCATGACCCGTGTACATGTCTCAGACTCGATCACAACTCAAAGTATATATATTATTATAGAATCAACCTCAACCCTGTATAGCGAACTCTAGCATTACAGCATGTAGAGTGTCTATGGTAATTCCAAATAATATATATAGATGCGTCGATATGATATGTCAAAACCTTGTATACGTGTCCTGATATTTAAAGTGCGTAAAATAAATAACAGAAATTAAATGACGATAAATTAAATGCGTAAAGTAAATAACAGAAATTAAATGACGATAAATAAAATTGCGATAATTAAATGTGCAAAAGAATATTATTTTTTTTAGTTACAATCTTTATGAAAAAAAACATATATACATATATATTTTCTTCAGATGTAATCATGGATTTAATGAGTTAATGTGATATTAATCTCATTTGATTTATCATTAGAACTAGAATACATAATCTCTAAAACATTAGAGATTACATAATCGCCACGAAGAACGAAGATAATTGATGTAGAACGATACGTAGAGCGATGATTATACTCGAGGTAAAAAATGTGGTGTTGAGGTATGGATTGTTGATGGTACTGGTATTGGTGTTGGTGGTACTATTGGTGCCAGTGATTTGTTGAAGCTGGTACGTTTTGCACCATATTTTCTAGATTGATTACTTAAGCGCGAAGTTCGTTGACTTCTTCTATTACTCCGGGATGATTGTCGGTTAGAACAAGCGGATGAATAAGGTTGAGAATTTTGGGATATCATACAATCATTGTGAGATATGCTGGAATTGAGGGTAAATGTGGTGTTTCAGACTGGTTAGCTGATAAGTGCTTCAGGTTCATCGCCAAGATATAAATTCGGTTGGTGAAAAGGACCGCCTTCTTCGCGTCTCCATTCATTAAGTCGACTACGAACCCATCAGATGAATTGGGGATGGATGATTGGTTGATTCATTCTGGTGACGCTGCTTTCGGAGCTTAGGTGAACATCCATGCCGGAATAGTTGTCGGAATTACTATTGGAATAGCTATCGAAATCTGAGGGACTCGAACTGATTGAGGGATTCATCTCGTACGATCAGATGAAGGATTTTTGATAAGAAATAGATTATAGGATATATATTAGTACCCTGCAATACATAATTTTACATATGCCTATATAATACTAAAATCCCATAAGTTACTGAGGAATCTACGGGAGCTGTCAGGCAAAGATAACAATAACATATATGCTAAGATAAGAATTAGCAGATACGCTAAGATACGAATTTTGTCTATACACTATTCATGCAGTCAATGCAATAAGATGTGTCTAGACTAAGAATAATAAGCAGGTAATTTACTAAGGATGATAAGCAAATGATTTCTGACAAAAATAATAAGCAAAACTTTTGACATGCATACACGGTCGAAGTCCAGACTCACTAATGCATCCTAACGACTTATCAGTTAGACACACTAATGCAGACCCGGTTCACTAAGACCACCGCTCTGATACCAACTGTAATGACCCGTCCTAATCCATCCGGACGAAGTCCCTATCGATTATAAACGATTCACAATAGTTGATTACATCGCGAAGTATTTGACCTCTATATGATACATTTTACAAACATTACATTCCATTTTAAAAGACAAACTTTCTTTACAACGAAAATTGACGGCATGCATACCATTTCAGAATATATCTAACTATAATTGACTTAATAATAATCTTGATGAACTCAACGACTCGAATGCAACGTCTTTTGAAATATGCCATATGAAATGTCCCGTTCTTATTGATTAAAAACGTTCCATATTAATTTATTTCGTTGCGAGGTTTTGACCTCTATATGAGACGTTTTTCAAAGACTGCATTCATTTTTAAAACAAACCATAACCTTTATTTCATAAATAAAGGTTTAAAAAGCTTTACGTAGATTATCAAATAATGATAATCTAAAATATCCTGTTTACACACGACCATTACATAATGGTTTACAATACAAATATGTTACATCGAAATCAGTTTCTTGAATGCAGTTTTTACATAATATCATACAAACATGGACTCCAAATCTTGTCCTTATTTTAGTATGCAACATCGGAAGCTCTTAGTATTCACCTGAGAATAAACATGCTTTAAACGTCAACAAAAATGTTGGTGAGTTATAGGTTTAACCTATATATATCAAATCGTAACAATAGACCACAAGATTTCATATTTCAATACACATCCCATACATAGAGATAAAAATCATTCATATGGTGAACACCTGGTAACCGACATTAACAAGATGCATATATAAGAATATCCCCATCATTCCGGGACACCCTTCGGATATGATATAAATTTCGAAGTACTAAAGCATCCGGTACTTTGGATGGGGTTTGTTAGGCCCAATAGATCTATCTTTAGGATTCGCGTCAATTAGGGTGTCTGTTCCCTAATTCTTAGATTACCAGACTTAATAAAAAGGGGCATATTCAATTTCGATAATTCAACCATAGAAAGTAGTTTCACGTACTTGTGTCTATTTTGTAAATCATTTATAAAACCTGCATGTATTCTCATCCCAAAAATATTAGATTTTAAAAGTGGGACTATAACTCACTTTCACAGATTTTACTTCGTCGGGAAGTAAGACTTGGCCACTGGTTGATTCACGAACCTATAACAATATATATGTAACATCCCGCGTTTTTCCGTTAAATTTATTTTTAACACCGTCTTTTTTTTTTAAATAATATCTTTCGCTATTTAAATTCCCAATTTCCGTTGACTAACGTTTATAATATTCTCGTTATTTAATTATAACATCACTCGTCTACTCGAGAGTTTTTAAAATATTCGATCGGTTAAATCCCGCACCCGCTTCTAAACTCGAGGGACTAAAATTGACACGGGGCAAACTAGTTGACTAGGTCAACTAGTCCACCCCAATCACCACCATTCAATCCCTCCATCTCTCTCTCTTTCTCTCTAGCAAGAACACACACACAAACACCCAATTCAATCATTCATCATCTAAATTCGATCTAGGAGGCTTACAACAAAACAAATTACATATTTGGAATCCTCTCTTCATCCGCTACAATTTGATACCAACTTCATCTCGTTTGGGTAACATTTCTAAAACACTAAATTTCTCTAAATTCGTGTTTTTGACTTGAAATTGTGTTAGTTAGTGTCTATGGCTCGTGTGTAACATGAATATATGTTTTGTTTGCTCGATTTGTGGTTTGGAGTAACTAGTTTGAACATTTGAAATGGGTTTGCTTAATCCTTGATTTTGGATGAGTTAATGTTGTTAGATTGTTAAAGTGCATGTTTTAATTGTGTTACTAGTATCATTAGCCACATTTTGATGTGTAGGTTGATTAAGAAAACTTCAAAAACCCGATTAATGATTTTGTGATGTTTGACTAGGGTTTGATAGTTCTTGACATGAACTTTTGATGCTTGAATGCCATGGAATGTTAATTGTTAGTGATTAGTTGTAATGTATGCTTAATTACCTTCGAAACGGCATATCGTATGTGTAAATTGGATTCCCGAATCATAAAATACGTTTTACGAACTTGAAACTTTGAAAATAAACCTTTCTTGATCAATTGACGAGTTTTCGGTTATTGTAAATGATGTTTTTGATTGATGATATGTGGTTAGTTGTATTCCTCGTCAAAATACCTTTTCGACGATATATGATAGGCATTATAAGTGTTTGCGGGTCAAGTGTTGTGTTAGAAAAGGTTTTGGTTCGTGCACACTTGGAAAAACTGACCAGAATTCTCTGCCCAGGTAGTGGCGCGACGCGCCACATCCCCGCGCGGCGCGCAGAATCGCCTGGCCAGATTCTGCTCACTTTGTCACATTTCACGCGAAATGTTTGACTAGCTACCGACCTCCGATTCACATGAAACTTGTTCTAATATGCTTATATATGAATAAAAACCTCAGAAAAATAGTTCGGGACCGAACCCGAACGCGTTGACTTTTTCGTTGAGTTTGACCAAGTTTGACTTTTAGTCAAACTTAACCAAACTTTTATACAATCATTCTAACATGCTTTTATACTTGTTTCTTGTATGAAACTTGACAAAATGATTCACATGCTATATTTAATCGAGTCGTAACGAGCCATAGGACTAATTGAACACATTTCACCCGACCTTGTGTCGTAACCGGTTAATTGATATACTTACTTGTTTAGGTCAAGGCTAAGCAACTTTCATGCACACGTTTACTTTGTGAAGTACTTTTATACTCGTGCACTCGAGGTGAGATCATAGTCCCACCTTTCCAACAACTTTTTATACTTTAAATTGTGGGCTGAGAAACATATACTTTGTTACATTTTGTACTACTTACTTTTATACTTTGAACACAAGTACAAGGAAAACAAACATTCCACAGCGAGTTAGAACAAAAATCCTCAATTCGATTATCATTAGTTACACTTGCAGGGTGTAAGCGAGAACTTATATTGTGTGGCCATACGGGTTTGACAAACCCTCATTACGGACGGTTCGCTACCGTCTACGGATGAAATATATTTTCGAGAAACAGTGTATGTTCTAACACTATTGTGATGGGGTTCTATGGAAGGAAACGTTAAGTCTTGATAATTGGGTGCTCGCGAACAATACTTTTGGAATGCAAACGATTTTGATAATCAACTATGGGAATACTAAATCTTGTGGTTCAAAAACAACGTTTATTACAAACACCTATGATTTCACCAACGTTTTTCGTTGACCGTTTTCTATATGTTTCTCAGGTTCATACTTGGCTATTTGATACATGCTTCCGCGTACACTCATACTTGCTTGGGGTCAAGCATACATGCATACACTCTGATTATTTGCTTGGAGTCAAGATACATACATACATACGCTTGTGATAGCACCTTTGGATTCAAACTTTTGTTTACATACTTACGCTATTTACAGCAACTGTGTTTTTAAACTAATTATGTCGCAAGTTATTTCATTTATACTTTATGACTTTTGTAAACTTAGACTTGTTGTCGAACGGTTTTGTAAACTAAACTTGCAAGTCTTGTACCTTTCAAATGAATGCGACATAATTTTGGTCAAACGAGTCTCATATAGGGACTACGACCACGCAACGGGACCTAAGTTAACGGCGCCGTCAATAACGGTTTTGGTCGGGTCGTTACAAGTGGTATCAGAGCGTTGGTTGTAGGGAACTAGGACGTGCATTAGTGTGTCTAACAGAGTCGTTAGGGCGCATTAGTGAGTCTAGACTACAACCGGATAGTTAGCATTTGCATTCTGACATACATTTGCTATAGATAGCACTTACTTGACTACTTGTGCATTATACTTGAATCATTCTTAGGAAAAACTTTTTAATGGTACCCAACCTTCATCATACGAACTCGTATTCCGCCACTTTTTGGTAACACACGTAAATTCATGATTCATACACGTATGGATGACGACGACTTCATTAGTCACACTTGTTCGGGAACTCTGTCTCCCGGATTGTTAATTGCCACCGTTTCAACTTACTATCGGTTTCCCACTGGTGTTTCTTACTATCTACTTTTTGGTGTTACTACCATCACTACTCTAGGTGAGTATCGTCATCAACATTTATCACTACGGTTGCGTGCTACTCGTTATCATGACT